>NW_006799950.1:1152240-1171267 GCF_000485575.1 Poecilia formosa
TATTTTTTTTGGCACACACTCTGAAACAAAAATGGTGAAACAGAAACACACTTTAGTGTAAGGTGAAGATGATATGAGTGCAAAATGCAGTTTTCAAATTATTATTTCATTTATTAAAGCTGCAGTATGTGACTTTTACATTAAAAATTTAGTGTTTTTTTGTCTTGACAGTACATTATGAGAGTTGTCCTTCAGCCACTTGCAGAAATGCATGGTTCCCAGTCAGAAACGACTAATCAGAGCCAGGAGGAGGATCTTAGTGCTGTCAATCAGGCTTGTGTATGCAAACCCTCTCCCTCGCTCTCTGCTGCACCACAGCAAAGTCTGCTATGACTGCTCAGGCTAGTTAGCATAGCCACCGTTTAGAAAAACATGTACTCACTAAAAAGTAGACGTTTGGTACATAGGAACTTATAAAACTAACACACTATAAAGATTGTTTTCCGAAATTTTGACTTAACCTTCAGATAAATAAAGCACAGTTCTGTCGCTGTGCCCTGGCTGTGTCCCTAATAAAAGGGATTTTTTTTTTGTTTTTTTTTTACTTCAACCCACATCAGCATAAAGAGAGATAGTTGAGGGGACGCCACAGGCAGTAACATAATTGCAGATCCAGGGAGGGACTGCAACAAAAACAACAGCAGCAGCAGCAGACAAACATATCCACTTCAATATGCGGAGACACAAGGATGACGATTTTTGTCATTTTGTTGCTGTAAGTGGTCATTAATTTATATCAGGAGCAGAGGAAATGTCGCGTTGTGCGTGCAAGAGAGCAGCCGATGGAAAACAGCGATTAGCATTACTAAGACAATAAACTGTGTCTGCATTCGCAGCGCCCTCACTCTCAGATTCCCAAAAGTTTGCCAACATTCCCAAGTCCAACACAGCCTCTTAAGCTAGTTGTCAAAAATTCAGTTTTTGTTTCATCTCTGTGCTGTCGCTGACTTCATTTTGAAACGCCTTTTCAACTATCACCAGGATCCGCAGCGCTGCAGTCCGTGTCACATAGCGGCGCTTGGTCAGTTTGTCAAAAGCCAGTTTCTTGTCGCATCTCTGAAGATAAATATTACTGATAAAAATGTCAGAGAATTTGACTTCAATCTCTGCTGCCCCTTTAACAGCACTTTTTTAAACTGAGACGTTAAAGACCAACTACCAATGCTCTGCAAATCCTAGAAACACTAACTAACAGGCTAATAAGCTTTCTGTAAATAAGACCCTGAAGAGGCTCGTTGTTCCTCAGGCAGTCTTCTGGTGCAATCCAAGCTGTCAGCCTGCTTCATATTCCACAGCTGCACTTTATGCTTCTAATTCATATTCAGATATATTTTACTCACCCATACCGCCTGTTCGGTTTTATTCCCACTTTATTTCTCCGTATATTGTCACAGTGAATGCAGCCTCTTCCAGTGCCGGTGGAAATGTTTGAAAGCCCCTTTTTTATGTAGCAGCTCTTCTCTCTAGACTCCCGTGTTTTTTCCTGTCAAAACAGGGCTGTAATGGATGCGTCTAGATGTACTCAGAGTCTTCCACTGTTTTGGCTTTTTATTCACTGATCTGAGGTTGTAATCTTCTTCACTGTTTAGAACGAGCCTGTCTCTCGGTGATTTAAGGTGTTCATTGCCTGCTTCTGCCGCTCACGCCTTGGGGATGCGGTCGGGGCGTCGCCGCGTGTTTCTGCACGCTGCAGCATCCGTGTGAAAGAAAACCGTAAATGTGGAAGAGGAAACGGATCAGGCTTGTTAGCTTGTGCGTTCCCCAACAGCGGAGGGCAATTGTGATGACTGAGGTAGATTTTGACTGATGGGGGCTACTTCTCATGATAATTTACTGCAGCTTTGGTGGAGGTTTTAAAAAAAAAAAGAAAAGTTTGTGTAGCAAGTGACATTGTGTTTATTATTCAGGTCTGCATAAAGTCCTAAGAGTGAATTTATAGTATATACACAGTTGTGAAAATTTTAGGATACCACATTAAACATTAATTTCCTTTAAAATGAAAGATCTAATTGATTATGCTTGAAAAACAAAGTGGTGCATCTACAGGTAAACACCAAAAATGTACTTTTCGCTACTCCTTGGAATAAAACCTCAACAAAACGGGACCTTCTTTGGCTGGAATAACTTCAGTGAGATACTTCCAATAGTCACATTCCTCAAGAATCCGTGACAGTGGCCTGACCAGGCCTCCAAACCATGACACTTACTGTTGCTTCATAGCTGACATGAATTTCTTTTCCTGGAATACTGCATATTGTTTGAGAATAAAATCCTCTGCTCTGGTGTCCAAATAATTCAATTTTAGTCAAAATGACATTTTTCCCAGACATCCAGACCTGGAACTTTGTTTTCTCTGCTAAACGTCACTGTGGCCTTCATGTTTTTCTTAGAGCGCGCCCGACATGAAAGCTGATCTTCTACAGTTTCTGAGGTTTATGCTGATTGTACAGGCCGTGTACGCCGTCACATCTACAGTAGCAAAAGTGTGCCGTGGGTCCTCTGGTTACATCACAGGGTTTAAGATGCAGTTAAACCCTAAGATCTTGTGGTCGGCTCTTAGGACAATTGTGCTTGTGGCGAGTTGTTTTGAATGTCCTCCATTCTTCCATAGACAGTGAAAAGAGCGTTCACTCTCACTTCAACATTCAAGAGCACAACAAATGCATTTGTTATTGCATTTTGCAAAACCGTTGAACATTTCTTTAGCTTTCATTGTATATTTCTCAGCTTTGTTAGTATTGTTCAAATCGATATTAACTAATTACATGTTAAAATATGTGAGAAGAACTGACAGGTTGTTGTGGGGTGCCCTCGTTTTTCCACAAGTCTTTATATGCTCACTCCTCTCAATTTTCCTCGTGTTCCTCTCAGATTGGCACCGAGTGGGACGCCAAAGAGCGCATGTTCAGGAACATCGGCGGCCTGATGGGCCCCATGGACGAGACAGTGGCCATGCAGAAGTGGAACAAAGGGCCAAACGTCACGGTCACCGTGGTCTGGATCGACCCCACCAACGTCATCGCAGCCACCTACGACATCCTGATCGACGCGAGCGCAGAGTTCACCCACTATCGTCCGCCTCTCAACCAGCCGCTGCGACCCGGAGTGTGGAACGTCCGAATCCTACACAACTGGAGCCCCGTGGCCGAGATTCGTTTCCTTATCGTTCCGCTGGCCTATAACAAGCACCAGCCCATTAGACAAGGTGAGAGGCATTCATACTCCTTCTGCGTAATTAGAACATGACACCAAATAAAGTTTTTGTCATTTCATAGACACATTAAACTCATTAAGAAAACACTATTCTTGTTCAAAAGGGCATGCATGTTTCTGTGAATGTAGTGTAGTCTTGACCTTAAAGGAATAGTTACCCATTTTTAAGGTGGTTATTATTAACAGTAAGCATGGACTGTCTCGTGTAGCTAATTGGTAAAATTTTGCTGCTTATTTTTACTGAATCTCAGCCGAGATGCAAACATGGATAACTGTAGCCAGTATCAACATTATAATACTCAACAATATCCTGCTTTCATACAATTTCCTCATTTGGTGCAGCATTGCTGCAGTATCCTGCTGAAACTAAGATAAGGTGTTGCAGTGTATTAGTAAAAACAACAGACGGCTTCTTTACATCCCAGTGTTTTTTGCAACTTGAAATTTTTCCAATCATCTCAATTTGTCTTTTTGTAAGAGTTAAAAGTGTGGGATGCAGGCGGGCAGTGCAGCAACAGGCAGGGGAGGGGGATGTCGTTTTTCTCTCCCTACTCATTAAGAGGATCAGTGTGGTGGAAAATGTTGGGGCTTTTAAAACAGAGACGTTTTAAAACTTTCGTACACCTTGAAGCCACAAACCACTTTGATCAGCAGTCGGTGTCTTCCTGAGAGTCGCTGCTCTCTGTGCGACCTCGGTCTAATGAACATAGATTAGATTTGGTCCCTCAGTTACCTCAAGCCAACTTCTTGTTAAAATGGAGCGAAGATCAAAAGTTGATTTCTGCCATTTTAAGACTTCGAACTCAAATGTTTCAGAGGTTCGTCCAAACGCGGTTTTATTGACGTTCACACAAACGCCATGATTACAAAAAAACAAAAACAAAAAAAAACAAACGTATTTTTTTTACAGTGAACAGTATGGTAGTCTGCAGATAATTTTTCTGTGTAAGACTTTATCTAAATTACAATGTTTTCAGTTTCCAAGAAATTGTTTCGTTACTACTGTGAAATTAAAACAACTAAGATATTGTAGGGACATCGTTTTGATACTTTTCCACAGTTTTTTTTTTCCTTTCCTTAGATAATCCCTCCAAGTAACATAATCATGTTTTGTCATATTTGACTCAAACAGGCCCAGACACACAAGATCTTTTATATGAAATGCATAGATTGTAATGCAACAAGGGAGTGATAAAATTCTATTTAATCATCTCTTCAGGTAAGATACTGACTGTTCATAACCTCTTCACAGAACCCCACTGTTAAAAGTCCATCGTAATTTTACATTTTAATTGTTTTAATGAAAAACACATTTTTCAATCCTTAAATCTTTCTTTTAATCTGAATATTAATTAGTAAAACAATTTGAGTCACAATATGGACATTAATCACGGGCTGAAAGTGAAACTTACTTAATTAAAATATTTTTTTTTTTACTTATTTCTGACCTATGCAGACGTTCACATTATCCTCTGCTCACATCTAAATCTCTTATACCTGGAGTCAGTGTTTGAACTCCAACTTTATGTCATTCCACTGTAAGGCAGTCACTGAAGTTGTCTTGTGTTTCTAAAATTTTTTCTCGCTGACACTGACGTAGTGTCAGATGCTATATCGAGCGGCACGAATGCTACATTGACCATGAAGTAATGTTTGCTGATTTAGGTGTCCCAAAAGGTCCAAGCACACACAGACGCACACACACGCACACACACGCACACACACACACACACACACACACACACACACACACACACACACACACACACACACACACACACGTTTGTTTTGCTATCTTTGTGGGGACTTTCCATTGACTTCCATTCATTGCTACAGCCTAAACCTTACCTTTACCCTTTTCCTAACCCTAACCATCACATACCTAACCCTAACCCTATCCAAAACTCAGTTCATACCTTAGCCCTAAATCTGACCCCTGACCCAAAAACAGGGTTTCCCCTTGTGGGGACCAGGCTCCGGTCCCCCCCACGAGGAGCGATTGGTCCCCATAACGTAGTATATGTCAGGAAAATCATCCCCACAAGGTATTACAAACAAACGCACACACACACACACACACGCTTTCAGCCTTGTATCTGCAGTGATGCCCTTTCTAATCAAGCCTCGGGCCTCTACAGACCCTGGTTATTTGTCATCAAGTCACCCCTAATAACCCAGCGAGCAGCTCATACATACTAAACAGAGTGTTAAACAACAGCGCACTTAGCCCTCTAAAAACAATGACACAATTAAATCAATCAGTCAGCATGGGTAAGAAACAAGGCTGCAGTGTTCCAGTCCATAAGCCACCGGTTTCCTCTGAAAGTCACATGAGAGCTGAGATGCCGCCGACTTCGGCGTAATCAGTTCCTCAGTTCAGGCAGATTATTAAACCAAGAAAGCTCGGTTCAAATAATCTGCCTGAGCTACTTTAATGATGCGGAGAAACATCACATAAAGTTGCATCTGTCGCCTCACGCGAGTCTCTCATGAGACGACGCATGACTGATATGTGTTTTTGTGTCACATGCTAGTCACAAGTAAATGGTCGTGCCGACAGTGGTCCGAGTAAGTTATGTTTCCGCTCGTGGAGGTGCGTCTGTGTCCCGCCGCTGCTCTGCCTGCAACCGAAACGTTTTCACCGAACGTGCGCGCTCAGAGCTGTAGGAAGCTGTCGTGATAATGTCAGGCTGCAGTTGAAATTGGGGGCGCAACGATAAATCAGCCTAGATTTTTATTTTTTTTTTTACATCAACAGAAGCTGAAGTAGAAATCAAACTATGAAGGTATTTGAAACCAATAATCCGTTATATTAAGGCTTACTTGTTCCAGGACGCGTTTCTTTCGGAGAAGTTTTAAAAACACTTAAAAATTTTAAGAAAGGGAAAATGTCTGACGTTGGATATTTTCATGTTTTATTCCAAAAAACATGGAACAAAAAGAATGTTGCTTTAGGGACAATTACCAGTTTTTTTTTTTTGTTTTTTTTTTTAAGTGAACCTGGTATCAAAAACGGTCTCAAATATAAGTAGCTATATGGACAGTTTAGTTGGCCATCAATAAATCTCCATTGCCATCCTAAGAGTGTCAAACAATATTAGTTTGCTCCAGCTGGTGTGTGGTTGACATATGGAGTTATGGTTTTAGTATTTCACTCTCACTAAATAAAAAAAATAATAAAAATGGTCACAACAATTACTCTACGTACGCAGAAGGATGTACTGCACCACAGTTTGTTTATGTTTGTTAAAAACTGCGCTATGAGATGGAATAACTGCATCCCAGTACGTGCTTTGGTTTTAGCGTTTCATTTTGCTGCTTATAATTTACCGCTGTGTCTGGCACCATGTTCCCTTCCTACATGCAGTGCTGGTAAAACTTTATGATGTGGCAACAGCGCACACACACACACACACACACGCGCGTGCGCACACACACACATTTTACACAGATGCAGAAACAGTCTTTCAAGGTGCAGGGCTTTATAACACACAGCGGTAACACAAAGCGAACCGTCTGATGTGCTGACTGCACCTCGGGTTTGACTGCATCATTCTGTCACAAGTGTGTGAAAAACGCTGATGTCTGCAAACATCTGGGTGTGAGGGGAGGAGTGTTTTTTTTTTTTTTTTTTTTTTCCCCTTCCTCCCTAGCCATGCTTATAAGGGATGGCTGGCATCCCAGTTCGGAGACCAGTGAGGAATTTAAAGCTTCACTGGAGCCCAGGGTGGAGTGGGTGCTTTAAAAGAGAAGCTGTGTTTGTGATTTCATAGCCTCCCTTCCACGGCTTCATCGTCACAGGAAACAGGAATGAGGGCATGTCTTGGATCTTTCTGTTTACATAAATCTGGCACTGCAACAATGTGGCACACCACATCAAAGGCGCACTCGGGAGATCGAATTGCAGATTTACATTCAAGCAAATTAGGAACCAGTTTGTACCTAATTCCCAGGTCTCACCACTGCTCACCGCTGTACAAAGCATTTTGTGTTTTGAAAAGTTTCGGTTCTGACTTCTTGAACAGCTAGTGCTCTGGTTCCTGTTGCAAATAAGTAGAGAAATTGGGCCTTTCTGGCTCAGCGGTAGACTTTGTGTGGTACTGGAGTTTTTCTTCTTAAGTCTTGAGCGTTTTCACAGTGAAACTGGGCTCTGAAAATTCACACACCCTTCATTATTCTCTTCCACTTTTCACTTGTCAAAGATTTAGAGCGACTGCTCCATTTGCGCCGAACCTTCAAATGTAGACCGGGCCAGAAGATGGAATAACTGAATTTTTGATTTTAACATTCCAATCCGATTCGCCTGAGTCAAATGTGATTGTTTAGGTCAGGGGTGGCCAAGTCCAGTCCTCGAGAGCCACCATCCTGCAAGTTTTAGAAGTATCCTTACTCCAACAGACCGGGATCAGCTCTACAGAGGCCTGATAACGAGCCAGTCATTTGATTCAGGTGTGTTGAAGCAGGGATGCATCTGAAACTTGCAGGATGGCGGCTCTCGAGGACTGGACTTGGCCACCCCTGGTTTAGGTGGTGCAGTCACAAGATGTCTGCATGGGAACCGCTCATCAGTGTGCCTTTGGAGTCATTCAACACCAGCCTTCAGCTGTGGCCTGCAGTCAGGCCACTGAACTCCTAAATAATGTTGTAATGGAAACGAACGGTAGCTTCACGGTGCGTTCAAGCACTGTTGGTACATTACATGCTCAGAGTTGAAATAACCTTAAAATGCTTTATTGTTAATAAATCCAACCAAGTTGATGAATAACTAACATCCATGACCTAGTTCAAGTGCTGGTATTGTATACTAATTGTATTAAATGACAAAGGCTTAATTTTTAAAAAAAAAATAAAATAAATAGTTTTTTTATTAGTACAGTCTTTGTCATTACTCAGGGATGCAAATATGTGGTAACTATGAAACAACAGCTTCTTGAATTATTAGTTTTTAAACTCTTAGTGAGTTAACTCTGACTCGAAGAGGCGCACACAGTCTACATCACCATGTCAGCAAGTTTTACGACATGCTTATGAAGAAATGTATATTTACATGAAGGATTGCAGGAGATTCAAATTTCAGTCTTCTTTACGGATTCCTGACCGTCCAGCAGGTAAACACTGACCTGGCCATGTTTACTAGGAAAAAACCCCCAGTAATTTTTGCTTATACTTTGCCCTGATCCATCCCAAAGCACCTTGAAATATGCTTCACGGCGTGTGTAGACTCGGAGCATGTTGAGATTTTTGGATAACAATTTAGGTCGTCGATGGTGAAGCACCTGGGAAAATGGCTGGTTTAGAACAGGATGGTTAGACTTGGATCAGCTAAGAAGACTAAATTATACAACGATAAACCTCGTTAGAAACAGGCACGTATTTTATTTATGAACTGTTGAGGAAGACCTTTGAGAAACGGGGTAGTTATTTTTGGAGGCATTTCAGCAAAGATTATCCAGAGTGTGATTGGATGCGAATGCACCACCAAGTTAAAGCGTGTCAGTGAAAGGCAAAGAGAGGAGCAACTAGTGGAGGAACAAATCTCAACGCTGGAGCGTGGCCCGATACAACGGCTGTGTGTCTCCACGTGTTTCAGCGTGTTGTTGTGTTTTCGCGATGCCTTTGAAATGCCTTGTTGCTGAAATGTGCCGTACAAATACAATTTGGTTCAATTGATTCTTTTTCCTCTCACCTCATCAGGACGTTTGATTTCATCACAGATATTCTTCGGCTTTAGGTTTTCAGTTTTGGAGCTCCTTAGTCATGAGTGTCTAGAACGTTCACATTTAGAATACAGTCACGTTATGCTGCGATGCTTAATATGCTGTAAAAACACAAAATCTTAACTCTTGGAGACATTTTTCCCATACATTAAAGACGTCTTGTTCCACTGGCAGATTATTTCACTGATAACCGGTACTTTTTCATCAATGTTTAGGAAGTTTTGACCTCAAACAAGCTCTTACATCTTGCTGAAAAGTTGCTTGTAAGTTGGTTTTGCCTTATTGCTGGCGTACTGAGAAACTAGACCAAAAATACCTGGCAAAATTCCTTTGTTTTTGCAATGTGATCGTGGTCATTAAACAGCGCTGCTCTCATCACTTGCTCCACAATGCCAGCCAAACTCAGGAGGGGAACCTGAACGCAGCTCGTGGAGCACTCTGTTCCCCATTCACTAATTTAATCACCAGCTCAAACAGAATATGGGGTCAAACTCCACACTGCGGTTAAATGTGTCTTTTTTTTTTTTTACCATGTAATATTTTGCTTTAACTAATTAATTAAAATTATTAGGTTAAAAGTTCCAGCCCTTAATCTTAGATTAAAAAAAAAAGCTGCTTTTGTTGCTGCTCATTTCCTTGACTCTTTGTCGTTTCCTCCCCGTTCCCAGAGGACACGCTGAGGCTCCACAACGGCCCAGCGAAGAACAGCTACATGGAGCAGAGCTTCCACGGCCTGAACCCGGTGCTCAACATCCCCGTCAGCCTGGCCTACGTGGAGCGAGCCAAGAGGAACGCGGCCCTCACTGGGCCGGAGCTCGAGGGCTGGGTGGACGGCCTGGTGGGAGAGCTGTGGGAAGCCGCCGACATCTGCGCCGTTGGCCTCACCGCCTGCCCCGTCATGCAGCCCTGTGCCAAGAGCCCTTGGAGTTCCATGAGCCCGGATCCCAAATCCCAACTGGGAGCGCCGCACCCTGACGGCCGCATAAGGTAGCAGCAAGGCCTCCAGCTGGACGGGAGGCCGTGACACTGTTTGGTTTTTTTTATTTATTCGAGAGGCTTATTGCAGAAGTGGGGGGGCTGGAGGGAGGGAGGAAGAGGAGAATCTCTTCCTCTGCACCTCTGAGCAGAAGCAAATGAAAAAAGGTGGGGTCCTTCAGCGTGCTGTGGGTAAGGCTGTCTTAAAAGCGAGGGGGAAGCGTTTCTCTGAACCTCCCACAGAGTTTATTCCTTGAGGGGATTTTGCTGGCTTTGCTATTTCACTTTTCTCAGTGTATTTATTTTTTCTCTTTTCATGGCTGAGTTTTACTGTGATAAAACGTTGCAATTTTGGAGCTTTTTACTGTGCGGCCCAATGAATTGCGACGCCCTGCTTTTTGGGGCTGTGTGGCCATGCGAGTCTGAACTGTCGACACTGCTGCAACGAAGCCTTAGCGGGAAGAGATTCACCGGGAGGTAGCCGAGCACTGACACAAACCTGGCTCCCAAAGCCTCATCAACAGAAACACTTCGACAGCAACTGACTGATAAGCACCCCTAAACAGATTAGTAACAGATTTTATTTTCATTTTATTTATTAGATAAACACACCAGCCCTTATATCTATCTATAGGCACCCCTGGTAAGGATACGTAAGAAGCCTTAAAAAAAAAACGAGTCGAGATGTACTGCACTGTACTCCTGATGAAAAATTTTCCAATTTAAGCTTTGCTTTTCATGCAACCTTTTTTTGTCACACTTCCAGCTGTTTTAAGCTTTTTTTAAATTATTATTTATCACTCCATCTGTAGATATGAGGGTCGTCATGATGGTAAAGTTTCAACTCAACATTTAATATCAATTTTTGATTATTTCTCCAAAAGCAAAGGATTCCTTAGTAATACAGATTGCTCCGTGGCAATATTTTTCATTGTATTAGAGCACAATTGATAAATAATTAGTAATTCAGAAAGAAACTATTATTTAAGTTTCTTTTTGTTTAGCAAAAACTGAACTAGAACTAGAAATGCACAAGTGTTTAAGGAAGAATTCAGACTTCATCCCTACAATCAATTGGAAGAAAAATGTTTCTAACATTGTAATCTAGGGTCTGAATGGGTTTTTGTTTCTTTTTTTTTGTTCTTTCACCATTTCGTACCGAACTCCTTCCTTGTGTTATGTCTGAGATTTAACTGGGAGCTTTTCTGATCTGCAAAATTAGCAGATTTTTAAACTTCCAGCAGCAGCAGCTCATTGTTTCAACCTGGATAGTTCAGGTGAACCTCAGCAGGAAGGGGGGGGACTGAGGAGTGTCTGCATTTCCACAGCGCTGCTGCTGCTGTTGCTGCTGCTGCTGCTGTTGCTGCTGCTGCTGCTGTTGCTGCGCGAAGTCGTGTGATAACTTGAGGATGTGAAAGTTGCTCACTTGGTATCTCTTGTGACGCAAATAGCACCTAAATTCCCTTTTTTTTATGTTGATCATATTTAAATATTGTTTATTTAAGACATGGACAGCCTTAGGCAAGAAACACATCTGCCTTACCTGGTTTGCATTTTGAACAGTCAGGCCAGAAATGAGTCTTTCTAACATCCCATTTACGACGATAAATTTCCAGACATTGTGATCAATTTTAAAAAGAATTAATAACTTATTCAGTTTCACTAATTTCACAGGGATTTAATTTCTAAATCTGTATTTCTTTTTCTTTTTTTTTTTTTTACCAGGGGTGCCGATTAATGTGTGAGGCGCTGTAAAATCACACATTTCTGCAGTTGAGTGCCTGATTAGGTTTCAGAGCAGCTGTGGCTGGTTTGGTTTTGTTGGGATAAAAATGCCTTCTTTTTTTAAAAAAATAATTAGTTAATTGGAAAAAGAAATATTACACACACACACACGCACACACACACACACACACACACACACACACACACACAAACTGCTTGTAGACATTTGTAGTTCTGTTACTTTGTTTTGAGATTTAACATTTACATAGATATTAGACTCTTTTTTTTTTTTATAATAGCCAGGGTTTCTGACAGGCAGAAGAGAAGGAAATAATAGTTTCTTCTTTTCTTAATTCAATCTGCCTCAAACTTGAAACAAAATTACCTTAAGCTAACCTTAAAAGTCTTGTGCTTGTTGAGTTTATTCCAGTCATTTCGCAACACCTAATGTTGTACATAATTATTCAAGAATCTTCAAAATTGTATGCGTGAGGAAGAGGTATTGTTATTTATTTCTAAGTTTATATTAATACTGATATTTTTAGTCAGTGACTAAATAACTGCAACGCTGCCTTGGCAGCATGATGAGTATTTTTTTGTAATGGAAGCCGCCTTTATTTACAAAGGCCATCACCCCGAACTTAATATTGTACGCTTTTATGGCCCGCACTTGTGTGTCAGTCTGTGTTGTCCTGTCTGAATAAGACCTTCTCGTCCCGGTTTCTTTCATGGCTGCTTTCAGTGAAGAGATAAACGGTGCCTGAACTTTTTTCAAATGTTGTCATGTTACAAGCACAAACTTGTCTACATCGTACTATTGCGTTAGCCCAACACTTTGCAGTGTTCAGTTACGAAGTGAAAGGAAATAAGATGCTTGGTTTTGTGTTATGTCTGAGATTGAAGTATTTGCCTATTTTTTTTTCCAACATATAGCTCAAACTGACTCAGGCCACAGGGCTCTGCATATTACAGTCTGTGACAAATAATGCGCCATGTATCCACATACTTGCTTTAATGTGATTCCCAACAGATATCGGCTTGTGTTTTTTTTAGTAACTTTGCATTCTAGTACGCGATTTAAAAGTAGTTCAACCTATATATCTGTCCACACATATGGACCTCCTGGCACCATGTTTAATTTTTAACAGGAAGTTGTGTTTTTTGGTTGTTTTTTTTTAAACATTCTGATTGGCTGGTATAGGTTTTA
Organism: Poecilia formosa; assembly: GCF_000485575.1. Taxonomy (NCBI): domain Eukaryota; kingdom Metazoa; phylum Chordata; class Actinopteri; order Cyprinodontiformes; family Poeciliidae; genus Poecilia; species Poecilia formosa. Next base: position 1,165,078 of record NW_006799950.1, read on the forward strand.
GCTTTGCGTTACGCTGCCCCCTATAGGTTTGGCACTTTTAAAGCAGCATTCAGTGGCGTATCTGTGCAGGTTCACGTGAATGAAAACTTTTCTGAAATCGTTCCTGCGTGCACAAGACCTCAGATTGAATGTGGAGCATCTGAGTTATTCTACAGATTCTCAAATGAACTTTGACTGGGCCATTTTAACACAAGAATAAGCTTCGATTGGAGCCGACCCATTGTAGCTCTGGCTATATGCTTAGTCGTTGTCCTGCTGAAGGGTGAGCATCCGCCTTACTTTTTAAGTGTCTCGCTTCCACAATTTAGCATCTTTTGATCAAATCTTACAAAGTTATTTGTATGTAGTGAAGAAAAGCACTCTCCCAATGTGTTGGCCAAAACATTAACTTTGGTTTCATCCCAACCCAGAGCTCCTTTCTCCACACGTCTGCAACGTTCCCTACATGACACAAATGCCACGAGCTTTCTCCTTTTCGCTGGTCCAGACTTGTTTCCACTTCACAGTTTTTCGTGTCTTTGTGTTGCGTTAAATGTTAATTTAATACATTATAGTTTGTGGTTGTAATGTGACAAACTTCGGGGGGGGAGGGGGGAGATGAATTCTTGCAGAGCACTGCATCCATAGGAAAAACAGAAACTGTCCTCATGAGCAAACACTCTGGACAACGCGTGGACTCGAAGGAGAAACTGTGTGTTTTGATGTTGTTTCCGAATGACGGTGAGTGGTTATAGTTTTCATGCTGTGACAAAAAAAAAAAGTACAATTTCAAGTGAATATTATATTGTATCTTGAGTGCAAAAAAAAAAAGAGTAATTTATTAGACTTGTTCTACGGCACCTTGTCAGCTCTGCTCACGTTTAAAGTTACCTTTTCTCTCATCAAGACAATCTCCGGGACACTTGCATCAACTCGATCACACTCGGGACGGCAACTGATCCCGAACAAAGGAGTTCAGTCACATATTTGCTTTACCTTGAAAAACAGTTTCATCTGAAGCCAATTAGGTCTTCAATCTGTGATTGTCAGCATTGTTTAGTCGTCACACGAGCTAAATGAGTGGTTTTGCACAAGGCTAATGAAGAGACATTACTGTTCATTAACGTCAAGTTCACCTTGCCTCTCCGTCAGACGGGGAGGATTATAACTGCTGTCTCTCTCTCCGTTCGAATCGACTGGTTCTGGTGTGAAACGTCCTCATTCCCGACCGCCGCGCTCCGAACAGCCGCGTCACACACGGTACTCATTACGCTGTAAGCTCATTGACAGGTTTGGATAAAATTAATTCAGTGTAACTTAATGTGAAAAGTCATATTTTGTAACAAAAATGATTAACAAATGAAGATGTACTGTATATAGGTATTTTGTATTGAAATGTTGTTTCAAAAGAACACCATTAGTGTAAATACAGGAGTGGCGAATTGACACTGAAGTGTGAAGAGTTTTTCTTTATTTGTTTTTTTATTTTATTTTTTCCCCCAAAGTGTTGCTAACTGGACAAAAAGAGTGAATTCAGTGTTTTATCGATTAAAAGACATGAGATGTTTGGGTACTTCGAACTGCTGAGTAAAGGTGACCTTTTCCTATACGTGTCCCAGAGAATCCAGATTGTTGTTGTTCTTGCTGGAATGTATTGTTGAGCATCTGTTGCACAAATATCTCTGACTCATCATGTCCCCCGTGTTGTTTTATTCAGAGAGGCTCAGTGTGCCTTAGCTGATTTTTAGAACCTTCTCTGTCCATTTACAGAAATATTTGTGTTATGTTTTTTTCCTCTTCTTTTCTTTTTGACCTTATGTGAAGAAAGCCATGAGTCCATCAAGTGATCTATCAGTAACTCTGACACCAAATTGATGTCTGCTGTTGTATATATATCATCAGGCCTTCTCTTGCTGTGATCGGCTTTTCTTTCCTTTTTTTTTTTTCTTTTCTCGTTCTTCCCTTTTGGGGATTTGTTTGATCAAACTGGCTTGTTTTACTTTTCTCTGACTGCTTTTTGGAAATAAAATTCTGTAAAACAGCAGCTCATGTGGATGTGTGATGGTCTACGGCACCGAACCTCTAATGAGCAGCGATTTACCAAGAACGGTTCTTGCTCCAGCCTCTCTCTCTGGGTTGCCTCCTCCAATCTGTGGACCTGTAGGTTAATTGTTTCCTGTTATGGGTCTGCAGGGTTAGGAAATAGTGTTTTTTATTTGCTAAATGCCAGGATCATAAAAGATTATTTTGGTGATCCTAACTGACCTACAATGCAGTAAATATGTGATTTGAACTGGATGTATTATTAAAAAAGGACGGATTTATAGTGATTCACTTCTTCCACGTTTTGTTATGTTAAAACTTTGTTCCTAATTGCATCAAATTAATTGCTGTTCTCTAAATTATACACACAAATATCCCATTATGGCAATCTGGAAAAACGGTTTTGAGGGCTTTTTTTGTTTGTTTGTTTGTTTGTTTGTTTGCAATTTTATTGAAAATAAAAAAACAAGAAGTCACAGTTATGTGAGCATTCAAACCCTTTGCTTTTTTTCCCCCTTGTTCCACTTTTGAAACAAGCTTAGCTAATAGTAAATACATATATTAATATTTGGGGCAAATACTTCACACATAATCAAATAAAAGGAAATATTTTTCTTTATTTCATATTGAAAAGTCATACACTTTCATTTATTAGATAGTTTTAAAGTTACTCAATTTTAGTGACAACCAAAAGCACAGTTGTTCAGACCAAAATTGGGCTATTTCAGAAAACCTTAAACCTGACATCTTATTAAAATACAGCAAAACACAGATGGACCAGACACAGCTCGAATTAAATGCTTTTTTTTTTTTAAAGCAGAATCACTTCACTGATTACAAGCTGTGATGAAGCGCGTTGCTAAGACTGTTTTCTTTGTTATATTGATAAAATTGTGTTTCTAGCCTTCACAGAGAGAGTCACTTTTATTCTCTTGTCATAAATCTAACCCTCACATTAACATCCAGCAGCTCAAGCGGTTTGGCCACTTTCTTTTATCTTGCAGGTCATGTAATCCTGTGACAGCAGTGGCTTCAGAGGGCATCTCACGCATTGAGTCGCTGCAGTTAATCCAGATTGCAGGCCTTCCCGTCTTCGCTACATGCTGCGGCAGTCTGGTCAGAGAGTGTTTATTACGAACGGTACCATTCAGGATTTTTATATACACTGAAGAATAAAGATTCCCCGTCCTAATCCTCACAGCGGTGGCCAGGAACGCTGCTCCGGTTTCCAAATAGAGGCTCGTGCAGCACGAGCCGCAGGACGGAGGTTCACGGGAACCATAGCGGGTTTTGCTTTCTTGCTCTTAAGCAGCAGCTTCTTATTGGTTCAGAACCTCTTAGGTTTTCTGAGGCTGCCGTTTCAACCGACTGCTGAGTGTCGAGAATGAGCTGCTGGATGTCACCAAGGCTAACTGTACGTTTTGGTTGATCCACTTTCCTCTATGTAGAGGACAGAATGTGTCTGTAGGAAAAAAAAAAACATAAAAGGGATTTGCTGTCAAATAAATCCAAGCAGAACGATTTGTTGCAACACGCATGTTGCAAATCACCACTTCCAGCACATTTATTTGCACTTTAAAAAGCATGAATTGCTCCAGTAAAATATTCTCAGTGAATTCTCACAAGCACCACGGTTTTACTACGTTTTACTACATGCAATTAGTGAGGGTAGGTTCCTTCTTACAAGCAAAGAGTCTCGCCAAACAATTCATTTAGTGTCATAACCTCAGCTGTCTGAGGAAGAACAGACAGCTAATGTATATTTAAAAGTAAAACATATTTAATACTCCATTTTGCAACATCACTGAGATTCATTCAGGTTCCTGTGTAGTGAAGAAGACCCGCACTACAGAGGCAAGCGTGAGTTATTCTTCTGACCTTTCCTCTGTTGTTCACAGAACAGGCTGGGCTACAGATCTATGTCCTCCATAACACACACAGAATGACTGCAGGTTTGTTTTTTCTTGTAAAGATAGCTTGAAACATTAGCTGATAACACTTTTGTCTGTGCTTAAAATTAAAAGCTGAATCTCGTTTAAAGTCGGCTGCTCTCTCATGCTGCTCACTGCAGAAACATAGTAGGGAAATATTGGGAATGTCTTAGAAATATTATAGTGTTTGTATTATAGTTCTTGAAAAAGGAATATGAATTGGTATCAGCAGTGTAAAAATTGTGTTCTTCTAGTACATTTCTAACTTCCAAAATGATAAATTTACTCAACTTACAATATTTAACAACCATAAGATGTTTTTTTTTTGTTTGTTTGTTTGTTTTTTTAAAAAGACAAATAAAAGCCCCAGGAAGGATATAAGAAAGTAACTTTCAGCTAATATTTGCAGACACCATAAAACAGCAGTCAGGAAATATGGTGACCTGAAGCTGTTAATGTTTAAAAATGGCACCAAGACACAGCACAGGTTTTGTTTTTTTGTTTTTCTTTTTTTTTCAGTGAAGGCGTCAGGTTCATTAAAAAGTGTTACATAAATGATGTGTACAAAGAGTTCCATTTGTCTGATGAAGAGGATTTTAAATCACTCCAGAAAGCGACAAAGTGAACCCCGTCGCACCCCTCCCCCCCCGTCCTCACTGCTGCCTTGGACGTGATATTTGAGAATGACACCTCTTCCGTCGGCTCGGGCACATTTTTAAGCTCCTCTAATCTTAGAATAACTACATCTGACATCTGACAGTTTCCCTTAACCCTGTGGTTGGGTTCATAAAACTGCCATCCAGATCTGTCAACAATGTTCAGCTGGAAAGTGTGATTAGTGAAGGATGACAAGTCGACTTCAATGAAGGGGCCTTTTGGTAAATAATTTGACCCCACCCTGGATATTTGTCACCTAAACCAGTGTTTTTCAACCTTTTTTGAGCCAAGGTACATTGTTTTAATTGAAAAAATCACGAAGCGCACCACCAACCAAAAATGTAAACAAAGATACTCTGTAGCCGCCTACATTACATATAGTCATTCTTATCAAAGTGTCTTGAATAGGAATCAAATAAACACAAAAATTTATATTTTATCATATTTTACATTTCTTATTTCAAATTGCACTTAACATGTCCACCTCAAAAATACATCTGAACAGTGCCACAACACTGTCGTGTGTGATGCATGAATGTTACTACATTCATTAATTCTCTTGTTTTAATGTAAAATGCTCTGTACCTACTGCCATCTAGTGGTAATAAAATTACATGATTACGCCGCTAGTCACTACTACAGCAAAGACACTCAAAGATGGCATTATTTGCAGATAATTAATTCGTTTTCAAAGAACCTTTTAAGACCAATTACCGAATTTTCTGGACTATGAGCGCACCATACTATAAACCGTACCTTCAAATTTTTTGAGCCCCCCTCTCCCCTCCTGGAAACTTACATACAGTATATATCAGCCGCACTGGGCTACAGGCCGCTGGTATCTCTGCTGCTCTCGGTTTCCCATAAGGACCCAGTAGAGGGCAGCAGAGGGCTGCGTCCTAATAACTGCTGGATATATTAAGGACGCAGTTCTCCGTCTCCAAATCGGGTTTTGTTCACGCCGAGTTTACGTGCAGCGGCTTTCTTTCCCTCCTGTACTGCCAGATCGATACTCCTCAACTTAGAAGCTGCATCATGTGAGTTTGAAAACATTTCTGTCGGAGCTCCCTCCATCAAACTTGCTTCGAAGGCTCCTGTCGTTTAAGATATCAGACTTTTGCCTCAGACAGATGACTTCTCATAGCTGTTCTGATAGCTGTATGTGTCTCAGGCCACACACAGTATGCACAACAACAAAAAAAAAACATTTCAGAAGGGCACATTTTTTGTAACAAAGAAAAATTACAGGGGCACTAACACCTCCTAATGTTTATCTGTGCGTGTCTGTCAGGCTAGTAGACCACTAATGGATGGATCTCTTTCCTTTCACTTCACAATTCAAAACTTTTAACATTTAATGTGACAATATGTGCCAAATATGAGGGCGATTAATACTTTTGAAAAGCGCAAAAGTCCTCTGCATTCTAATTTAAATCCTGTCTTCACTTAACATCATTTGTGTGTGTGTGTGTGTGTGTGTGTGTGTGTGTGTGTGTGTGTGTGTCTGTGTGTCTGTGTGTCAGGGTTAGGCGTTTTTAAACTTTCAATTGTTTACAGTTTTACATCCACGTGCGACATGC
>NW_006799950.1:1172305-1206564 GCF_000485575.1 Poecilia formosa
TGTGTGTCAGGGTTAGGCGTTTTTAAACTTTCAATTGTTTACAGTTTTACATCCACGTGCGACATGCAAGCGCACAATTTCAGACTCTCCTCGCCCTGTGTGTGATTTCCCCAGACGCTCTCTAACATACGGCGGTTCTGTCGAGTGTTTGCGAGGCGCTAATCAAAGGAAAACTACAGATTCCATCTACTTTCCTCTCGGAGAGATTTGGCCTACTGGGAAGAAAGCGGCTTGATCAGCACGAGCTTCTGCCGTTCTATATTTACGCGCGTCAACGCATGTGCTTTCCAAATAGGAAGGCATGTCTGGCCCAATTTAAAATGGTTTTTAGAGAGGCTTTGAAGCGTCTTTGCATTCACTGTGATGTGAAAGTCACAGATCTGACACTGTATAGTAACTTTGTGATGTTTCGTTATGAAGCTATAATTTGTTATTGTAAATCCTTGAATCGTTACCTTGAGAGATTCAAGGTTTTCGCATTTTCAGCTGCGTTTATTAATTTGACAACGAGCAAACATTTTGACTCTCTTGAGACGGAAGAAAACAGTGATGTGATGTGTTTTAATTACTGCCTGCAAATGACCAGACTAATGAAGAAACTAATGAATGAGATGACCTCACAAACAGATATTTCCCCAGGGTTTAATGTGTTGGTATTTTTACAAAGCTCTATTCCAGAGCAATCTATTGATGAACAAAATCACTACAGGTTTGCAAATGTACCAATCATCCTATTTTCTGAGTCTCCGAAACGCATCATTTACATAAAAAATGTGTATTATTTTATAGCAAAGCTGGAGGGTTTTTTTTTTTGTCGCCGCTTCATAGTTTTAAATTTTTTATTTATTCTTGCAATCAGCCACCGCTCTGTTTCGTTTTGACGAAACATGTATGAGCTCCAAGTTTGGTTTTCTTTGATTTCCATCTGGTGTTTTAGTTCCCAGAATAGTTTCTGATTATGATTTCGGTCTCATCTCTCATCAGTGTGATCGCCAACCCTCAATGTTTTTCCTTCGCATCACTTTTCCAGGTTTAAGAGTAAGCCGTGCCGGCATTAGACAAGACGCTGCTGCTTTCAGTTATTTGAAAAGAAACAAACAGCAGTATGTCATTCATAAGGAAAACTAACGCAAGCTCCTGCAAGAATTCATGCGATGTGACAAAAGAGTGTGACTGGAGTTTCTGTGAAACCTAATCCTGAGCCCGGTTTAAGAAAATCTTTAGAGTTGAGACCTCAACAGACGGGCACGGATATGAGACACCGAACCACACAGTAAATGATGAAAAATGGGCAGACACTCAACTCCTCTCTCGGGATTTGTGGACAATATTTACTGACAGCGTCGGCCGTCTCATTCTTTATTAGGGCTATATTGAATGAATCGTGAAAAGGAAGATGTTTCAGGTGAGTAATTTCAAACATCCATCCATTATCTAAACCCACTTATCCATGCAGGGTCACCGGGGGGACTGGTGCTTATCTGCACCAGTCATTGAGTTAGAGGCGGGGTGCAACTACACACACACACACACACACACACACACACACACACACACACACACACACAATTTAGATTAATCAATGAACGACCAACACAAAATGGGGGAGAAAACCATGGAGGAGGGTCTGTCAGTTACTCCTCCTTGTTCTCTGCTAGTTGTATGGACCGGAGCCAGTCGGAAAGGGTAAGTTAGAATGGCCACCGATGACGACAGACCCAACAGTTTTTTCCGTTTTTCATTTCTCCACCTTCAGCAGAGTTCGACATGACCTAAAAGCTGGAAAAGACATTCAAGCAGGACGACAACCTTCAACGTACATCCAGAGCTGTGATGGAACGGGTGAAAGCACGTGTTGACATGCCAAAGTCCAGATCTGCGTGGTTGTATGGTTGTAACGTAATACGACGTAGAAGTGTTCATGAGATATGAATGCTTCTACAAACACTGCAGAGAAAGGTTGTTATGGATGTTGGGTTTTTCAGGGTTGGTCCTCTTTAAGAGTTAAACAAAGATTTTAGCACTCTCACTTAATCTCTTAAACGACTTCAATGCCAGTGAACTCCTGCTCGTTATTTCTTCTTAATTTAACAGAAAACTTTTTCCCAAGACGTGAAACTTTACGCTTACCTCTGTCGCTGTGAGTAAGATCGGTATGAGACGCATCGAATTACAGATGCATCAGACGTATGTGGTAAATATGACTTATGTTGTCCTCGGCTTTCATCTTTACTCCCACTCACAGTTCTCCTCTTTCTGTCCGCAGCAGAAGAAATTTCAAACCTGATACGCATCGTGCGCTCGTCACTCCATCTTATTTTCCTCATATAAAATGCTACATGTTTAACTTCCCCACAAGCACTCAAATTGAAAGATACTTGCTTCTCCCCTCTCATCCCTCATCCTCCATCTGTGCAGCCTGCAGCTCTGAGATACAACATATCAAAATTTCACATTTCACATCCCATCTAGCAAAACTGCTCCGCAGTCGAGCTTATCTTTCTGCAAAGCCATCGCCATCATTGTAAAATGAATGAAAATTGTTTTTTTTGTTGTTTGTTTTGGGTTTTTTTTAATGAAATCTATAAAACACTTCCAGGGCTCAAGACAAACAAACAAACAAGGAAACACTGAAAATAATGTACAATTGTTTTTTTTTTTTACATTAGCGATATAACATTTAAAAAAAATGATATTTTACTTTTATGGACCAAAAAAAAAAAAGTAAACACCTCAGGTGGTTGTTTCATTAAAACTAGTATTTCTGAAACAAAGACATTAATCAGAGTTCAGTGCAATCAGTGTACATCAGTATTTTTTCTTGATTTTCAAAACTTGCGAAAACATTCACAGTAAAGTCTGCAGCCGTTCCACCGCACAGCTCACAGCAAAGACAAGTATCGACCCAAGAAAAGTGATAAGTGGCCATCTGGGCGCTGCTGCCACTCTGCATACAAATACGACAACAGCTCAAAAAAATCTTTCGCCGTGATTGTTGCTGCATTTTTCTTTTACAAAAGCAGCTGATATTGCAACATTTTTCTACATTTGTTTTTGCGTTTAAATCTTCAGATTTGACTGAGGAAATACAAACACAATTGTTGAGCCTCATCAAATCAGCCTCACAGAAAAGCACAATGAAAACCACTCCAAAGATTTACACAATAACTATATAAACTGATATTATTTATCTCAGAATGTTCAAATCCTAACTTTCCAGACCATAACACTACCGGTACCACCATGTTTTCAAACATTGGCAAAACTCTTCCATGCAGGACTACTTTTTTTTTTTTTTTGGTTCAGTCATAACTAATTAGTTCCTTTCCTTTTAGTTTGAATATTCAGTCGTTGTGTACAGTGCACATCAATTCAGGATGCTGCTGATTCATCGGAGAGGATGAAATTAATGGAGTTTGACAACATGGAGACAGTTCATGCAAAGTATCCCCTTATCGTCTAAACATATGCAGTAAGCTCTGCTGCTGGCTGTGTGCTGTCTTCTGGCACTCATGTTAAGGTCCTTAGGAGAAGTTCTCCACTGCAGTAATCAGCCATGCCGATAATGTCTTTTTCTCTCTTTCTTTCTTGTGACTTAAAAAAAAAAAAAAAAGAAAAAGAAAAAAACACTCAGTTTGACCAGACGCTCAAACTGAGATGAGAATCGATCTAAAGTAGCGAGTTAAAGAAGCCACCATCAGTAAACGTTATCACCGGCCATTTGAAGATTTAAATGAAATGGAAAGAGTTTGACTTTGATCACAAGCTGTCTGGTAATGACTTATCTCTGTAATCTCCTTTCCAATGGACAGAAAAACGACATAATCTTTTATCCCTCCCTGGGCCCCTCCTGCCGCCGCTCGCCTCTGCTGCTCTGTGGAGCCGCACATCTACCAAAACACAAAGATCCTTAACCGTCAAATCCAATTGGAGGTGGCTCCACTTCACACAGCTATGAGTTAAACTGTCAAGCCAATGCATTTCCCACCAGGCAAAGAGACGGCAGTACGTGTTGGTGAGCTAGAGTGGCTGCTACATAATTTAATAACGGCTCACCAGCAGTGAGAATTGGGAAGAAAGCACGAGGAGACTTAGCGGCTCTGTTCGTGCGAGACGCTGGGAGAGCAGATGTGAAAAGGTGAAAGGCTGGTTACACCAGGAAGTGTCTGAAAACATCAGCCATCGGACAAAATAACAACACCGGGAACTGCGTGAGTGCAGGGGTCGGGTGTTTTTTTTTTGTTGTTTTTTTTTAACTCATCCACCTGTTGTTACATGATGTGTGATGGAACATGAGGGAGACAGCAGGAGAAACGCTTTTGCTCCGTCCCACACACAAACACGGCCGCGGGCGAGGGAGCCCTGCAGAGAATAACGTGAGGTCACATGCCTCCCTGATGTTCATCAATCTACACATGTAGAAGAGGTACAGTGTCTGCTGCACATCAAATGGCTCACTAAAATAATAATAATAAAAAAAATGGTGTTTTAAAGAATGAACTAAAGAACTGGCAGGCACGTTAGTTAAGTCAGGTCTGATTCCTGGTGTCGTCCAGGTGTTCCTCTAGAGTGAGCTCTGCAGGTCCCGGAAACACGGTCGAATGACCTCTGTCTGGAGGCTGCAGTGTTGAGTTTCACAGGGCAAAAGCAAACAAACAAAAGAAAGAAATACTCATTGATTCACAGATGTAAGTCACAGCTGATATCGACTGATTTCACCTTTCAAAAACACAATCTTGGAGATTTGATGACAGGGCATGCTCATTTCACGCATCCGCCTTCCTAGCAGTGCGGCAGGAGGATTGATTGCAGCAGCTAGAACGATAGCAGCTTTTCTTAAGTAGCTAGTTAGCAGTTTGGCTAAATTTCCTCACAATTTCCAACATTTTTTTTACAGTGAAAGCAGATGTCCTTTCAGAGGTCTGATTTTAATTGTTTAATCAACTGTTTCTGAAACAAGAGCTAAAGCTTGAGAAGATAAAACACAAAAACATGCAGTAAGTAGCTAGCTGGTTCTGACGCTAACATCAGTTCAGCATCAGAACCAGTTTGATGGAACAAGCTCCAAATTTCTATCTGAAGGCTTCACAGGAAAGAGTTTGGGGCGTCAGACTTATGGAGGGTTGAGTATGCCAAACGTCTCCAGTTTTTAGTTGAACAAATAATATTTAAAGAAAAAAAATGCAGCTTTACACAGTAGTTTATGTTGCTCTTCTCTGCAAATAAAATAACAATATGAATGCAGTCTGTGATTGTGGAAAAAAAAAATATGACAAAGTGATTCTGCCCTTATATCAATCCATCAGTATCTCTGCAAACTCTTCTCCAACCCTGCAAAGCGACTTTCTCTCGGCTCACAATGAGAGGAACTCACAGCAATATAATAATAATCTGTGCCGCTGCATGGCTGACAGCTGCGAACAATGCGGCCATCGCGGCACTTAAGCGACGAGCCTCTGGTCTCCTGATCAGGTCCCTCTCCCGGGTCTGTCAGTTCTGCTGCCGCTTCGCAGACTCCGCCCTGGAAACAAAAGGCTCTGCTGCACTTTCCCCGAATCAGTGAGGCCGGCGTTGCTCTTCCTGTCGCTGGAAATTAGGTGAGTAAGTAGGTAGGTGTCCTGCTGGTGCGTTGTCATTTTCTGACTGAGAAATCAGTGATCACAGCTCGCTGCTCCAGCAATGAACCCGGGCCGGCTGGCGCTTTGGTTCTTCCGTCAGCTTGTGTTCAGAAATTAATAATGAGAGCAGCAAAACAAGGAGAACCCAGAAGAAGATTATTCTAGTTTTTTCAAGGTATTTTTTTGGCTCTTGTGGCCTTTAACTGAAAGTGCTAAGACAGGAAAGCAGGCAAAGAGAGAGAGGAAAGACAAGTGGCAAAGATCACCAGGCCGGGGATCGAACCCAGGACAGCCGGGTCGAGGACCAAGGCCTCCTCATATGGGCCGCGCTCAACCCCTGCGCCACCACAGCACCTTTTTTCTCATGTTTTTTAATGGATTATTTATGTATCTCAGTGAAATCTTTTATTCTGACCAAATGAACAAACTGGAAACATAATAGAAATAAAATAAAAAAGAACTCAAACCAACAAACCATCAACAACGTTCAGGAAGTAGCCAGACTCCTTCTTCATCCCACAGAGTTTACAAACATTATTGGTCATTGAGTCTCATTTATGACAAGAATATTTCTGACGTGAGTTCGTTGTATTTTCACTTCAGTCTCGATGAGACACTTTTATATAAGAAGCTACTCCGGTGAGTTTCTCTAACTGTGTAAATTTCCTTCTAATTCTGCACACGCTGTCACGATTGCATCACGGTACATCTGTTTTAATTGATCCCTATTTCATCAGTGAAGCTGATCAAGACATTTGCACAACAAGACAACCAGCTTCAAAGACACTCAGGATTTGAAAGTGAATCAATTTTTGGCCTGTTGAACTGGGTTTTAGTTCTTGTTTTTGTACAGGCAGGGCGTTGAAAAGTTTGCCTTGATGGAAGACTTGATGTGCACATGTTCTCTTCTGGAAATAAACATCAAAGGTGAGTCAGATTTTCTTCTCTCTTTTTTCTTCTTCTCATATTTATGATGCTTGTTACCTTCCTGTGATGCAACAGGGTTCCTTTATGTGAAATGTTGCTTTGGCTGTGCTACCCTAGCTGGAGACTATCAAGTTAAACACGGCGAGGGGCTTTTAAGAGTTTAGCTGCCATTACAGAAGATGTCGCTCATGTTGCGCTGCGTTACAGTGCGCCTTCGCCCCTTTTCATGTGCTTCTCGTTGGTGAGACGAGAGAAGAATTAGAGGCTCATCGAAACGTTTTCACTTGACAACGCAGAGTTAGCTGTGCCGCGCAGGTCAAAGATGGCAGAGAGCGTTCAAGATGGCGTTTCGCTTTATCGAGTTCGTGGGGTAATCTTTTCATCGATGTGCGTTTGATTATACTTAAAACCGTGAAAGGCTCCCTGGGTGAGCACCTTCCTCCCTCTACCGCGGTTTATGAAAATGTTATTTCTTTGAATGTCCCTGTTTGTCTTACAGACTTAAGCCAAAAGATGAGAAGAAGTAACGGGATAACTTGCTCCTTGCTCCATGTGAGCGCAGCGTTTTTTTATTTACAGCAAACAAAGCTTCATCTCAATACTCTTGTGCAGCCGGAAGGCCACACATGCTCAACACCGAGGCGTACCAGCTTCCCATTACCTGCATTTGCATAAAAGCAAAGTAAGACTTGCTTTAAGGTTGCAAATGATACATGAATAAGTTATATTTTACATGGTGCTTGTGGGCTCCCCTCCTAATGCGGACCAGCCCAAATGGCCGGTGTCAAAAAAAAACAAAAACGGATTAGATAGGTAGAAACTTTTCCCAGGAAAGAGCAGGGACATAGTTTATTTGAAAACACCCTGAACTTTCATGGTTGAGGGTTTAAAGCTTATTTGTTAATTTGATAATACGAGACAGATAATCTGTGAAACAAAAAAGAGAAAGAAAGGAAGAAAGAAAGAAAGAAAAAGCTCTTCCACCTCCTCCCAGTTGTCCTACTGCTATGTGTAGAAATACACTGATCCCTATCAGAAACAACCATTTGGAGTCAGGAGGAATGTCAATCAACCTTGTGCATGTGCTGCTAAATGTGCTAATGGCAGAGAAACAAGTTATCATTACTGGAAAACTGTTGGTCTGCCATATTCAGTGACCACGCTGACCAGTCTGAGCATTCATGGCAGACTACGTTGTGGGGAACCAGTAGCAGGAAAGGGGATGAGCAGCACATACATTAGGTCGATTGACAGCTCTAAAACCCTACTACTGGCTCTGATTGGTTGCTTCTGATCGGGATCAATGTGTTTCTGCACATAGCGGTAGGGCAACTGGGAAGAATCTGAAGAGATTGATTTTTTTTTCACAGATTATTATTCTGTCAAAACATAATGAAAGCTTTACCAAATATGTAAAAAAAAAACAAAAAACACACAAATAGTTTTAAAAAAGTTACATACTGGGGAGGTGCTTGATCAGAACTTAACTTAAAGACAGGAGCTAAAAACAGGAAACGTGTCTGTGAGGAGAAAGATGCTGAAAACAGACACAGACGTGGACGCGGCTCCCGGCAGAGCTCCGAAACCACACAATGTCTTCTTCCCCGACTGACGAGACGCAGAGGTTGGATGGACCGGCTAGCCAAGCGAGGAATCCGTTCTCCCCCTCCTGGAACCTTCCACATCAGCGGCGTGATCGGAGAAAATGAGAAATGGGAGCAAGAGAGGAAAACGAGGAGAGCTTGATGGCACAACGAGGGAAGGTCATGAGCCGGGGAAAAGAAAAACAAGAAGGAGCGGGCTAAGTGAATCAAAGAGGAGGCTGTGGACGTTTGAAAAGAGCAGTTAAACCATCTTTCTCAATTATTCATTTAGAAATCAATACAGCCCCCATGCAGCAGCGAGAGAGATTAAAGAAAGAACATCAGAGGAGAGAGGATGATGAACGATGAATTATCAAGTGGCTTTTATTTCTTCAGTTTTTTTTTTTTGTTTGTTTGTTTGTTTGTTTTTTTACATTTGGATTCCTGTGATTCCAGAAATAGAGGAGGAGAATATGACTGGCATGGCTTGAGAGACATGTTGGATTATATTGGTGACGGAAAGTTTTGAGAGGAGATGTGATCCCAACTTGAAATTAGAGAGGACATTAAAGAAAAATAAAATAAAATAACGGGTTTCCCTTTCAGTCTTAGTTGAGTTTGAAAGCTTCTAAATCATATTTATTTAGTTATTTATTTATTTATTTATTACACAAAAAAAGGGAGAGCACAACCGTTTCCCCTCCGCGTGTGTGGTCACGTCAGGACTTAAAAAAACTCCTGACTCATCAGTTCCTCCCAGCTTTCTCTGCAAACTTTTTTCCCCCTCCGACCAGATGCATCCAGGGATATATCTCTTAAATGTCATGAAGACTGATGGCGGGTGAGTTTAAGTGTGGTGACATTACTGCCTCCACTCTCACTCTTTCTAAGTCAGGCTTGTCTGCTCTCCGCGCTGACATTTAGCCGGCCATGTTTACGCGCCACTCGCCGCCCAAAATGTCACTCCGAGATTTATAGCGGTGAGCACTGACTGGTTGAGCGGAGCGACGGCGTGTGCGCCCAGGTATGGCGAGGCCGAGAACAAATTAATCTGAGTGTTCGCCGGCTCTCCATCTTCCTTCTTGCTTTGTTGTTAATTTTCCTCTTCCCTTCTTACCCTTGACATTCACTGTCGTTGATTCACCATTATGAAATCTGCTTATCTTTCTTCTAAATTATTTGAATATCTTCTGCTTCTTCCTTGACTTTCTTTTTTCCTGTTTTGTCATGATTAGACCTTAAACATCCTTGTATTTTACTGGGTTTTTATGCGGTAAGCTAACGCATCCACCATATCCTTATTTTGGTGGAAGAAAAATGATGCATGGTCTTCAAACCGAAAAGGATTCCGCAGCATGATACTTCCACTGCCATGTGCCAGCAGCCAAAGTCCAGGAAATGTTGCAAGCATTTGTATTGAAAATATCCCCTCTCTCTCTATAATTTAATGTCAGTAAAAATCCATCTCTTCTGGAATTTCCTCAGAGGTTTGTTAGATTATATGAACAACCAGGATCATTAAGACAGTGTAACATAGCTGACAGGTCAGGGAGAAAGTTTAAAGCAGAGTTAGGTTACAGATTAATATTTCAAGATTTGAACATGTCACAGAGACTCGATTAGCCCATCATGTCAAAATGGAAAGAGAAGAATGGCACATAAAACCTACCAAGCTAGCGCTAAACCGAGAAACAGCCACACGGCTCATCCTGAAGTTGCAGAGATCTCTGGCTCAGGTAGTAGAACCTGCAGACAAGACAATCACCAGCCACTACTCCACTAATCAGTCCTTTATGGAAAAAAGCAAAATAATAAATAAATAAAATAAAATGAATTCCAAAATATGTTAATAAAAAAACTGACTCAGATGTGTTAGATTATAAGTTTCAAAATGCCTAATTGGGAGAAATGTGGCCAATTTTCACCGGAAACATCATTGAGGACTCACTAAACTTTTCTCCATAATTTAACATAAGTAATCCATCTTCACTTTTAGAAAAATATCTATTGGCTTAATGAGAAATTTTGCCATTCATGCATCTTAAGTAGATGGTTTAAATAATTACTACTCGTTTCACTGTAGTTCATATTAGATTATAATAAAATAAGACACACGAGATCCATTTAATTGGACATTTATCGTTGTCTAATTCAGCTGTGTTGTTTTGTCACGTAACAGTCGCCACAAGTTAGTCAGGAAAATGGTATGAATGCTGGTTCCAGAGGGAGCGACAAAGCCTGGTCAAATAAAACAAATATTAAGCTTTTTTGACAAACACGTCTGACCAAAATTATTCATGCGCCCTGGACAAGTTCATTTAAAATCAGTTTAATACAATCAAGAAGTTTTTTTTGTTTTTTTCTTCTGATATGAAATGAGACAAGCATCTCATAACAGGTAAAGAGAAAAGAAAAACCTTCGAGGTTGGAATGCCTCTTGCCATCACCCTAATGTTTAGCTCCCTTCCTTGATTCTATTTCAGATTTTTTTTAAAAAAGTTAATATTACCCGCAGTCAGAAGAAGCATGACTATAAAATTAAAGTTTTACTTTATACTTTAATTCTACAAGAGGTGTGAGTAATTTTGGTCATTGCTGCACATCATCCACACTATAAAACACGATGGTGGCAGTATCATGCTGCTTCTGTTTTGTTGTTGTTGTTGTTGTTGTTTGTATTTTTCCAGACATTTCATATACATTTCATACATTTTCAATTTCTTGCTTTTTCAACAACAATTGTACTCCTGATAAAAGTGCAAGTTGGTTACTAAATACAAATTTAGAAAACTTTAGTTGCCCTAATCCTTCTGTTCGCACGCAGCCTGAACCCAGCGTTCTGTATAAATATGTCTTTTCCGCTCTCGCAAATCCCCCAGCTGAAGCCTCGTGTAGTTTTGCTCAGTTGTTACAAAACAGACTTAAATGAGGAATGCTGGGAGACTTAATGGTTCAGACGGAAAAAAACAATGCAGGTCAGAGAAATAAGCTGCTGGGTTTTGTCTACTCTCAGGAATAAAACATTGTTGGCGCTGTGTTTCTGGTTGTTGTGCAAGTTTTGATAATCCTAAAACCTCAAGTTGAAAGCAGGTCTTAAACCAAGGTCCCAGTGCTGTTTGTTTACCTTTTTTTTGTTGTTCCAGTCTTTTTTCTCTTCTTGCTTTGTTTTCTTCTGTTTGATAAGGAGGTGGCTTATTTCAACATACCAGCAGCACACCCGCTTTCTATCATCTCACAGGCACTCCAGTGTCCCTGAGAATGAATCTACAGTGAAAGTAAGTCAGAGTAAATATCTGAAAAACTAATCAATTAGCTTTTAATTCTCTACCAACAGAGTAGTATGACAAGTCTGGCTGTGGTGCCATGCATTCAGTTCATTATCAGGTTTTTATCTCATTCAAGATGGTTCCCCAGATGCCAGTGACCAAAAGGGGGCTCTTGATAGTAAATTATTTTAAGGATCTGTTTATATCCTCAGGACAAGTGACCCCAGGAATAATTTCAAAGCTGGTAATCATCCTAGTAGGTGATAAATTAACTGGCGGTGCTTGCAAATTACATTGATTTATAGCAACAAGACTGAAGCTGACGCATGATTCACAGCTTCTGTAAATGACTTTCATGCAGTTTTTAAAGAGTTTGGACTTCTTTTGATTGTCTCCATATCATTTTGAAGTCGTCTCAAAAGTGAATGTGAAGCAACTCGGATATACAGCCACATTCGGTGAATCAGAACGCGATTTCCGACGAGACTCGTTCCTCTGGAATACCGTTTGAAAATGACTGTCGTTAAGCAGGTAATAAACATGCTTTTCATTAAGCCCACATTTCTGTAATAAAATTATTTTTATTGGTCTGATGTAATATTCTAATCTTAAATGTTGCTTTCATTAGCTGCAGGTGGGAAATTATCATAATGAGCGATAATAAAAGCTTTAAAACGTCAGTCTGTGTGTAATTAATCTGGGTCCCGCTTGAAATGTTCAGTACTTGGAGAAGTCAAGCTTGCGCAGAACTGCTCTACGTATACTGATCACGCGTTCCTAAAGAGAAATGTATGTAAGCTTCTGAATTCAATTCTTTTTTTCTCAGTTTTTTTTATGTAGTGAATAGAAATAATAATGATCACAACTGTGCACAGTAAAAAAAAAAAAAAAAAAAAAACGCAGGGCAAGTTCAGCCTATTTTAATATCGGAATATTTTTACAATTCTTTGTACTTTTTGTGTAAATGTAGGTGGAAGTCAGCTTCACCTTCCCAAAGTTTTTTTTTTTTAAAGATCTTGAGTAAACCTGTTTGAAACCATTAAAGACTGATTATTACTGACTAAATTTCCCTTAGAGAAAGACAAAGACAACCTGCAGTTGTCCTACCTGTGTTCCTGTTTGAAAGTCACCAACGTGCGCCACACATAACTCTGCATGGTGATTTCCTCTGAGACGTGA
Organism: Poecilia formosa; assembly: GCF_000485575.1. Classification (NCBI taxonomy): domain Eukaryota; kingdom Metazoa; phylum Chordata; class Actinopteri; order Cyprinodontiformes; family Poeciliidae; genus Poecilia; species Poecilia formosa. The sequence goes on from NW_006799950.1 coordinate 1,184,879, forward strand.
AGTCACGCCTCAAGGGCGATGTTTGACTTCCAATATGGGGCTGCATGAAGAACGTCCTCGCCACCCCGCGGTGCCTCGTGTGACCCACATAAAACAGTCGAAAGCAACAACAGCCCTCTTCCCCATGTGCTCACTGTTTGTACACACATCATATGTCACACTGCACTGAGTGTCATGATTGCATGGTGGGAACATCAGGCTCCTCCGTGGGAGCAGCTCTGCTGTATAATGTGTGGGAAGCTTCATTCCTCAGCCTCTGCGCCACCTCCCAACACCATAATCTCTCAGTGTGAAGAAGCGATCTGTCATGCTGCCAAGGTGGCTCACCGAATCCCAGTGAAACATGTACTGCGAATTGTTTTTTTGCTTGATGAACTATAGAACATCTTGCTGACAGCATCTGTGAATGTTAGCTCAGAATATATTTATCATGTAGCACCAGCAGAGAGTTTCACTGTCTCACCGCTCAGGCACTTGACAGGCTCTAACTTTAATATGACCTGAAATATATATATATAGTTTGTGCTGTTTCTTAAAAATGCGGACGACGCCACGGTAAGAGGGGACGTTAAGACGTGATGTCTGAGGTTTCCTCGCACCAAAATAGATTTCTGGTAGCTGGTGCGGTAAATAAATATTTCTGTGTTAACTTTCAGTAATTAAAATTTACTGATGGCATCTGGCTGCGGTCTGCCACTTCATGGTACGATGCTCTACAGTCTGTTTCATTTCCATCTTTTAAAGAAAAAAAGAAATGAAAATACCCTCGGCTGAAGTCCCGTGATCTGTGTTTTCTCCCTGTGCTTCTGCACAGCGTGTCCTTTTTAATGGCAACTGTATCAGAAAGAATAGCTCACCACACCTCATAATTCACGAGGCTCCTTCAGATTTAGACTCTAACATTTGCCATTTTTAATTCTCTGATTTCGGCTTAAACATCTGTGGATATCACTTTATTCCAGGGGTCTGCAACCTGCAGCTCTTTATAACTCTGGCTAAGACGATACAAAAATATTTCCAAGTATGAATGCAATAACAACATGCGGGTTGCATTAGCTAAAACATGATATTTTTCTTGTCAGTGGGTTAGATATTTGTGCTTCTCCTCAAATATAACATCCTAAAACAATGTATCCGTCTTGTTTTCGCAAACATGTTTTCCATTTTAAAATCTAAAAATAAAAAGTTTAATACAGTAGATATTCATTAAAAATGAGAAGCTGCCTTTTTCAAAAGGACCTGTAGCGTGCATGTCTCTGAGCGAGATGTTTATTAGCTGCACTGAGGGTAAAAATGGCGCCGTGGACAGTAAAGGTTGCAGAACCCTGCTTCATATTGTTGGCACACTGTGCATTTCTCCTTTTAAACAGCACAGGAAAGGGTTAAAGTACATTTCATCCTTTGGGTCAGCTCCTCCAGGTGTTCCCAGGCCAACCGAGAAACTTATTCCCTCCAGCATGTCCCGGGTCTTCCTCTGGTCTCATGTCATGTATGTATTTTCTTTTTTATTATTATTTTTTTTTATTGTGTACTATGACATGAAATTACTATCTCAGAGGACATCAGCTGGGACAAATCCACTTGTCTTGAACTGATTGAGTGTGAAAAAGTATTTCCAGGAAGAAGATAAATGTTTAGATTTCGTTTGGCCAAGATGCTGTACTACTCACACTCACTCTTCCAACAGCAAAAGTAAAATAACACATATCATTCCAGAAAATACAACATGTGATGTACCCTGATGTAGGAGTAAACAATTGGCCTTTAGTCATCAATTCTCAAGGGGAGTAGAGACATTTAGACCTGCCTGTCCATAATGTTCTCCCGTGAGTCTGCAGTGAGCCGCAGAGCCTTTGTTTGGCTGACGGAGGCTGCAGCGTGCCCCATCTCCTGGCCTCCTGACCCTCAGTGCTTTTTAAGTGGTTTGTTTTCATCAGCGACACACTTGTCTGAACTTAAATCTTAGACGGACAGGTCATTTAGATAGAGTGACAAGAGTTTCGGCTTTCTCGTCCCCACATGCAGCAACTGAATCCCTGTTAAAGATGGCCCTAAATCTACGAACCAAATACTGATTTTACTTTTCCACTTTCTAATAGGTTGCTATGAACCCCTTCTTCAAGGATCACAGCTTGCTATCTAGAGTCCTGTGGTATGAGAACTGTCAGATTTGTTCCCACCTGCTTTCCAGCACCATGAATTCACTGCAACTTACGATGTGGATAAATAACTCCAGTTCGTTGAAGTGCAGGTTGGGGGTTTGACTCCTTGTTATGTTGTCAGATTCATCCTATGAAAACAAAGCTCTAACCTCTCGGTCATTGTCATATTACATACAGTTTCTTTTTCTACCCGAAATGCTTCGAGGCCCATCAAACTTTTAATATCTGCCTTTGAATGGCACACAAGGCATGCATGTTTTAAGTCAATAATGACCTTTGGAAGCATCTCATACAGCAGCATAATATAACCTACAGCCAAGTCAGACCTCTACATACTTTTGGACATTCTGAAAACTGTTGAAAAAGCACAGCACACATTTTAAAGTCACTCCTTTATCTAATCACATGCTTTGCTGTGCAGATGCTTTGTCTGCATTAATGAATTTCACTCAGCTTAAAGTAGCTCCAACAGTAGGTAATCTCAATTTTTACTCTGTTTATTTTTTGTTATTAATTATTTGCAGCATTTGTGGGAACATAGGTGTGTATATAGACAGTCATGCTGTCGTTATGTTTGGAAAAATTCAAAACAAAGAGATCACGACCAAACTAATTCCTTGCCAAATTTTAAAACCCTCCCCCCAAATACACTCAATATACAGAAGAAGCACATTGCGGTTTTATTCCGTGTCATCATCGTCACATGATGATGCTGTCCGTGTTTCTACATGTAAAACCAGGCAAAACACGTTCTGAGACGCCACAACACAATTATGACAGAAGCTGAAAATTCAAACCTCTTAATAGATCGTTGCTGCTCTTGTCAATTAGATGAACTTAACATGTTCCTCTAAAGCTTTCTAGGATTTGCTCTTACTCTTGTTCTTCCTCCTCACAAGTCCTTCAGTGCTGCTCGGCGCTCCCCAAGCTCGCACAGATCCAGACAGTCATGATGAATGTGGAAGAGGGCCCAGCCCAGGCTCCTGCCATTACCCCGTGACAATTTATTACCCTTTATCTCAAGGCACAATTAACCCAGGCCCAGGAAAAAGGGACTTATCAGTCCTTCATTACCAGGACCTGCCCATGTTCCCATCCCTCTCTGACACCTGATGGACACACACACACACACACACACTCAAACACCTTCAATTCGTGTGTGGACCTTCTCGGTTTCTCCTTTTGCGTACGATAAGAGCTGTAGAGGACCTCGTACTTGTGCAGACTGTCTCTCTTAATCTCTGCTCTTTCACGTGGCCTTTGGTTTTCTGTCACTCCCACATTATGACCTTTTTAGAGATTTTATTTTTAACTCAGCTTTGATGAAAAGCTATAGTGGCTTTGGAGAGAAAATCTTCTGATTAAAGTTGTACGATTCCTGCATTTACAGTATTTGTTGTTTTTCTTTTCTCCTGTCACATTTTGCTATTCCACCTTTTTGGTGTAATTTTTCTATTCTCTTCAAAACTGTGTATTTGTTCACTGACACACCCTCTTTTGTTTAACAGATTTACTCCGTCTGGTTTTTTATGCTTCTCTCTGTTTCTTCCTGCACCGCTGGTTTGTTACGTAAACAACTACTGTGGTTTGTCACCAGTGAATCTGCTGCCGTCCTTCATTTGAGTCGTCCAACTTTTTATTCCATAACATTTTTTTTTGCTATTTACGTCAAGATAAAATAAATAATTTCAAAGTAGAGCAATGAAAAACAACTAATGACATATGTATTCTTACATAATGTTAAACACAAACTGCTAGACACTAAAATGAAATGCCTGGCATAATATATCATTTTAAAAATATGAGAATAATTGGCTGAAATGCGCTTTCAATGTTTGTCTATCATAAAAGAGATAAATAAAAATGCATTCAAAACTAATCAAACTTTTACTGATCTAAAAAAATACACAGGAGCTTAAATAATTTAAAAGTTTTCACTAAATGAATCTAAAATAACAATTCAATGGAACTTCTTTTACAAAATGTATGAATATAATTATAATGTTTTGGTCCCCATGCAGTAATATAATCTGTACTGGCAGACAGTTGTAAAACATTTCTGGACATATGTGCTCCAAAAATGACTAATGACCCTCACAGATATGCAGTGAATATTTTATTTGAAGCAAAACAGCTACATCAGTTTCTTAATAAAGATTAGGATGATGGCAAAGAGGCCTTTCAACCTCGACTGAGCTATTCAGAAACACTTTCAATAGTCATTAGTGCAGAAAATTAACATTGAACAAAACTGAGTATCATCCTTAATAAAACAGGAAGCAAATAAACTAATTCAACAGACAGATTATGTATATGTAAGAAATAAGGGTGGTCCCATAATTGATCCCTGTGGGATCCCACAGCTTCCTATAGTACAATCAGAGTCATTAATTTTAACAAATACTTGTTCATTACTAAAGTAAATAATGTAAAGTCATTTATAAGTTAATACGAGGCAACATTAATAACTTATAATACTGTTTTGCATAATATATTGTGACTAATAGTATCAAAAGGTTTAAATATATCTTGAATACTATAAGCCTAATCCTTATTATTTGTTGTTTAATTAATTCAATCAACCAAGTGAAACACCTGTGTTTTTTTTTTTTTTCAAAATAAAATTTTATCATTGATTATGTGAAAGTATTTATAAATACCGTAATTGTGATATGTAAGAGTTAATTAGCATAAATCAATGGAGCATTTTTTTTCTTTATATATTATTGAACTGCTCGTTATACATTTTCGTCATTAAGCCGTCAGACAGCTGGGCTGCATCACTAGACAAACAGAAACAGTTCAAGTTAAAGCCTTTTTTAAAGCCTGATCAACGCCAGCGTCCTGATAATTGCCACTGACATCATCAACCGCTTGTTGGGGAAACTGCAGGATTCAAATAAAAGTCAGAGAAGGTCAGCTCAGAGGAGAGCGAGCTCTCCTGCAGCCCGAACGCCCGGCCAGAACTGACTGGAAGCTCAGGGTCTCTCGAGTCTCATGAGCTGCTGCTTGTAAATATTATATAAGAACATAAAGCTGACTAATGAATGCAGGCCCTGTCCAGATTGCCAGGAGCAGGAGCAGGATGACTGCCCTGCTGAACAGTACAGACACTGAGGAGGACTGCTATGTGTTAGTGTGTGCGCGGATGAGAGTTTGGAAGGTTTTTCCTAATATGTAGTTATATTGGCTCAATAAGTGCATAAAAAATAAACACAAACAACATGGGATGAATGCTTATAAAATCTATTTAGAATTAAGAAAGGATGTATTTTCCATCCTGAACCCTCTAGTCCTATTAAAGCGAGTAAGTGTGAATTCCTCAGCATGTTGTATAAAATGCAAACAATTAGGCTTTTTTAAAAAAAAACAACACACACATTAAAAGCAATCAATTTAATGAACTCCATATTTACAGATCATTAGATGTTTCACGGGGACAACTTTTCACCTCACTCTCTTTAAGCAATATTTCCACCTCGTGTAGAGAAGGTAATTTTTACCGTTTCTCTCTTTTCAATAGAATATTGCTTGGTGGAGCGTCACAGAAGCCTCATCATTTTGTTTTCCCAATCAATAAAAACTATTAACTCCTCCAGCTGTGTTCAACACAATGCCGGTGTGTGTAAAACATGAGCAATCCTTATAGGAGCTTTTTATTTCGATGCAAACACGCAACGACTGATGCACGTTCTGATCCAAATCAAAACATAAAGGAACATTTATTAATGTTCCAAAACACAGAAAGTTTTTTGGGGGGTCGGTGGAGGAGGGGGGGTGATTTGTCTAATTGAAACACCTATTTTGAGGGCATTTCCACTTACAGCGTAAAACAACACAAAGTCTCCAAGAACTGAGCTGAGACACTAAAAGACCAATCTTTAATTCATCAGACCACAAAATGTTGCTCCATTTTTCTTTTTTTTTTTATACAGTCAATGTTCTCTGGCAAATCGAAACCTCTTCTTCGCTGTCGCACGTCGCTTGTGTTCATATCAGCATCAGTCTCCCTTATGGTTCCTAAACCTCTGAACTCGTAACGTAGCGTGGTCTTTGCTAGCTTCTTGGTTTCCCGTTATTCTAATACGCCCACAAGTAAATCATATCTCGTGTAGAGAGATCAGTTCTCCCAAAAGCAGTGATTGGCCTAGTTACTGATGTTGGACTGCTATTATTGTCTACCAACCTGTTGTTGAAGTTGGATGTTTTTTTTTTTGTTTTTTTTTTGTTTTTGTTTTTTTGCCGTTAAATTATAGGACAAACACTCAACATGTGCCTCCAGATTCTGCCTTGAATGGATGAAAACGGGTTTAAAGGATTTACCTTTTTATCTCTGTGTGGTTTGCAAAAAAAGAGCCAGACAAGGATCTGACTGAGCAGGCTGTCAGTCACTTTGGATAAAAGACCCATTTTATGAATGACATGCATTCAACCCTAAAAGGACCTTGAGCTGCAGCTTATTATTCTAACAGAAATGTTTCTTTCACAGACGCCGTTTGCGAGATGTGAGGTTATAAATTTATCCGAAATGTTCTTCATGAAACCGACGCTTGAAAGAAGAAGAAAAAAAGCCCTTTTAACACTATTTCCGTCTCTTGAGCTTTGAAAATCTGGAATCCTGACTTTGTCGCACTCTCCTTTTTTGCATCCTTTCTCCCGGAGGCGTTACAAAAAAAAAAAAAAACGCAACTGCTTGTAAGTAACTTGCCACGAAAGGGAAGGTAGAAGAAATCAAGATACACTGGAGGCAACTGTATAAAAAAAAAAAAAAGAAGGCCCGCCCGCTTTCTCTACAATTTATAAACCGGATCTTTAAACAAAGATTTGCTAAAGGATTACGGGGCTGGGTGTTTTTAGCTCCACACGAGTGCTCAGTCTATCTCCTAAGAGAATTATCCTCCCTCTGTTTTCATCCTCCTTTTATACCCATCAAACAGAATGGGAATCTGTGATAGAGCAAGAGGAGAAAAGGGGATAGACAGACAGGAGGAGAGGGTGAAAGCGAGTGAATTAGAGGCTCTGACACCCAACTAATTGAGCAATCTCCTCTGTGCCCTGCCCAGCCTGCCAAGTTTTAATTAGCAACTAATCAAATCAATATGGAGGCTGCAGAGCGAGAAGCAAAGCTCCCAGATCATGGGATGGCTGCTGGGATCACAGCTGTATGTGACCTTTGCACCTGGAGGCAGCTTTTCGCAGCTCTAAGTGATGAGAGGCTGCGGTGCTGATGAGGGATAAATCTCTTCATGAGAGCTATTCTGAGAGGCTGAGGTAATGATGTCTGGCATTATCCAGATGCTTCAGTGTTAAGACAATTAACTACAGGAAGACAATGATGTGTTGTCTTAAAAAAATGATAATGTGCAAAAAAGAGAGAGAAAAGCTAGAGTTAACAGTTTGGAAAAGATAAAAGTGTGAGCAGTAACATCTGCTTTGTATCTGCAGAGATTTGCAAGTAAACTGCTGTTTTGTTCCGCCGATGACAAATGCTCTCGCGCGCGCCACGTTCCGTCAGGCACACCTGCCCTTCGACGGCCCTTGAAAAAGTGTTAATTACAGAGAAGCCCGGTGCAATGTTTTGCACCGTGCCAGACACATCCATATATAGTCTAGAGATGAACAGAAGCTTTTCCCCTGAGCCCCAGCGAAGCTGTCAACACATCCTGACCTCCCCTGGAGGCGGTCAGCTGGGTCTGATGTGCGAGAGCTTCCCTCGGGCTGCCGCTGCAGTTCGAGCTCCCCTCTGTCTGCTTATTATGAACAAACACGAAGACACAAAAACCTTCATACGTTGCGTACCACATCATCGAACAACACCCCGTAAACCCGCCGAGACGATGTACCCAAGCGCAAAAGCTGTGTTTCATTTCAGACTGCTAAAAAAAAATATATATATATTTTTAAAATTTGCTTTCAAGTTCAAGCTGAAATATATGTGTGTACATATATGTCCTGTACAAAAACTGAGCAGAGTTACAACCACTTCAACTCCATTCAATGACGTTTAATTAATCCCAAAGGGAAAAGAAATGTGTTGTTGTGATTTATATGATACACCATCCTTCAAAGAGTCGTAGACAATGAATAGCTGTGGGCACAATAGGTTTCCTGTAGCAGTCAGTATTACAACGGCTCGGAAGAAGCCTCTAAATGAAGACACTCTGTCGCTGTTTGACAGCCTAATGAAGAAGACGCTCGTAGCGGTCTGTAATGTTCCTCGTTTCATGAAGAGTCTTCCTTTGCACAATCACCTCCAGAGCAGAACAAACCCGGTCTTCTTTGTCAGAAGACCGGGTTTTCTGACAAAGAGCTAAAGTGAGCTAAAGAAGCTAAAGAAGCACAGTGTTCAGCTTCTTTAGCTCACTGACTAACACATAACAGCAGAGGAGAAGATATGCAACATGTTGCTGCAAACGGTGAAGGAAGTACGGTCTGCTCTGTCCCTTCAGCTTCGCTGTTGCATCTCCAGTCCTGTATGCACACTGAGGTATTTATACTCCTTCACCACCTCCACTTCTCTCATTCCTCCTCACTGGATATTTCTACAACCTGGACACTGTGAAAAACACATCCTTTCACCTGTTTTACTTGGCAACGACGTCTGAGAACACTCAATGAAATACACATAACTAGAAATATACATAATTATGAAATACTTCTGCTCTCAAGCCATGTTCAAAACATAAAATCACCTGACTGCTTCAATAGAGTCTTGTGTATTCAGCACAATACTATGAGTAAGTATTCTTTTTTATTTTTTATTTTCTTTTAATGCAGCAAGAGTTTAACTTGGCTTTTCTGCATTTATTTGTTTCCACAAATGAGCAATAATGTAAGAGAGAAGGGATGTTGTTACACTAGAGCTCACGAGCTTAATTGCAAAAGCATGCAGGCTGGGAAAAACAACCACAAAATGCTTCTGCAGCAGAGCACTAAGTGGTTGGACATGGGATCGTTTAACATAAAGTTCAGTTCCTGCGTATCCGTCTGCATTCAGACAGCAGAGTGTCCTTGAACATGTAACTGCAGCTCACAGATAAAGCGGCATATTTCACGATGGCGGGCTGAATTTTTAAACGAAAGGCGAGGAGCACATTTGCTGCCCTTTGTTGTAAGGTAAAGATTAGACAACGTGGTGCATAGAAAATGAGATTTCCATTTATTTTATAGTCATTCAAAGATAAAGCTGTTTATCCCCTAATGGTCTCAATTCCTCTAAACTGCATGGGGAAACGTTGAGACCATTAACATGTTGAGTAATAGTCTCTGCCGCACATAAGTCTTTTTTTTTTTAAACTGTATAGGTGTCTTCTTCCTGAACTAAACTCTCATATGCTGAGGACATGGGGGAGAAAAAGACTTTTATTTGTGAGATCCGGAGAATATGCAACCTTCAAAAAGATGATTCACCACTTGTGAATAATATAGGATTCCCAGGGATGGCAGATGTCTGCCTGCAAAGAAAACAATCAGTTTAACACAGGAAAAGGCTGTTTACATTTAAAACTATTTTTAATAAGCCATGCTGCAGCCATAAAACAGTCATTTCTAACATTTGATTAATGTGAAAAAATAAGAAGCAACAGTAAATGGTTAAGAGTTTAATTCGCTGTCTCGGGCTCTCGTTTCAGCATCTGTGCTTTTATGCTTCGTAAATGAAGGGAAAACTGAGTTCACCTTTAAATCATAAGTTTCCTAAAACCTTGTCATTATGCATACATTAGCATTTAGCTGAGAGCAAAAGTGTGCTAGAGCAGCTAGCAAGGCTGTCCACAATAATCCTTCTCTGACCTGCTACTGAAAGAAGAACCACAACGATTTTTATTTAAACGTCATCTGAAGTCAAATGTTATATTTTAATCTTGCGATTCTAATGAATCGTAAGATTAAATGAATCATCCAAAGAAGTTTCTTTGGTCCAAAGAAAGAACAATATTGTTTGGGTTATAGGGCGTTTAGCAGATTTATTGCTTATTAAATGAGGCTGTCCATATTCTGTTTGTTATTTAATTAAGCTGCTTGACATTTTCTTCCTGATATTAAAAGGGGCTGGGTGGAACTTCATAAAATCTGTTTTTTAGCTTTATGTCATGATGTTATCCGCTCATCGAAAACATACTTGAAGTGTTGCTTTGATTCTTTTAAGTACAGATCATCTATCTTGTTTTATAGTGTCAGGACATACTTATAGTTTATTAAAACTGTAAGTAGTTTTTATAAACTTATAGTTTTTTACAAAAATATATGTGAAAAACGTATAATTTTTTTAAGAGTTAAATACTGCAGCTTTAAATTGACAGTTCAGCCTTCTTTTTTTTATTGGGGGCTTTTAAAAGCTTATAAGCAGTTATTTTACCTGAAAAAAGAAAAAAAAACTTCTTATTGTCATTTGTAATACATCAGGATGAGTACGTCAAGGAGGCTAAAGCTAACGGTCGCTCCAAGAGGAGCCAAGACCGCCATCTTAACCCTTTCATGCATAGTAGTCACTACAGTGGACAGCTATCTAAAAGCCATTTTCTTGTGGTTCTTGTGGATTTTTATGTTATAAATGCACACAGACCACTGAAGTGGACACTAACGCATCATGAAATACACTATCAACTACTGGCCATCAGCTGCAAATGCAAGAAATAGCGTTACGCAGAAAGCCAGCACCTTTAGCAACGTTCTGTTGTGGCTCAGTAATAAAGAGTGTTACTTACTGCCTGCTGGACAACTGTCAAGTCAGCAGTCTGTGAGGTGACGCTAACATTTCTGTATCAAAGTTTCCATTTTTAATTGATCTTATGTAAAATTATTCATTTTCTGAGAAACTGGAGTTTGGGTTTTTATTAGCTGCATGCCGTAATCATTAAATTTAACAGAAATAAATGCTTAACACTTATCGCTGTGTGTCTAATGAATCTATGCAGCATCAGTTTCACTTTTTAATTGAAATATAATTAACTTTTCTATGATATTCTAAATATATGTACACTCTTAAAACACTATCTTTTGCTGCTATATTTGATCTGTGCAATGTTTCTCTTTCAGATGTACTAGAATAAATAGGGTTTGACTTATTTATTTTTTATGTTTTGGTTATTTCTGGACGGGGTGCAAACAAGCAGCGAAGCAAGAGAAAGCATCGATTTGCATATTCTCCTTGCATAATCAATGAAGACGAAGGTGCAAAGCTACGGCTAAGCCATCTTTAGACACAAAAGGGATTGTGTTAATGCTGGTTATGGAAGTGTTAAGTCACATTACGCACTCGCTGTTAGTTGTTTAAGGCTAACAAAAGAGCCTTTCTTATTTACTGTGGACTGAACTGAACGTTGCCCGTAGTGGAGTCCTGCGCTGTAATTCCCCCTCAGTGATTTATGGCGGACAAATCAGAGAACTAATTAAGAAAGCCAGAGTCTTGCGTGCACCTCTTGGCCTCCGCGCTATTATATGTACATTAGCAGCTTGTGCTCATTGCCTGCTAATTAACCATTGCTTAGCATGCAGTGAGGCTAGCGGGACGACTGCCGCTTCGCCTCTATGCCTGGACAACCCAGGTGTTTCTGCACGGGATCCCAGGGAAGCCAGATGCCCTTGAGGACAGCAGCGAGGCACTGCGGGGCAGAATGGATGGCCACATTCACAGCCACAAATTCTCCGCCTCTTAACTCTCTCATTCATCATATGCACACTGGACAGACCTCCGTATTATAAATACACCAGCACACATATTCACTCCACCATTCTGCACTGTTGTAAATAAGGTGCACAGACAGAGATAGGATAGGACGGGGGGGAAGAGAGTGAAAAACATTAGATAAGAGTATCAGGCGGAAAGGACCAAATGACAACGCCCCGCTCCTCTATTTTACCTTAAAATGCATGAAGTCAGACTGAACCGCGAAACAGTCCACTCTGTCCCCCACAAATTGTACATTTTTCCTATCTCCCTCTCAGCTGGTCACCGTCCCCCCCACGCCTCCCCCCACTCCCTTCCTTTCTGAGTTTTCTTCAGGCCCCTTTCAGATATGGCGTCTGTCAGAAATGTCTTGGGTGGTGGAATAAATCACTCGGCAAGAGGAGAAGAAGCAGAATACACAACATGATCTCACGCAAGGAAGGATAAACAAGATGTTTCTGTGTTGCTGCAGAGGCACCGTCGCCTGAGAGCGTGCTATATTGCAATCAGAAAATCACTTTTTACGTTGTTTGCTCAGATGGAAAGGTTCTTGTCTGTTGACTTTTTTTTTTTGTAACAGATTGAAAGTTTAAATTTCTCCCCCATTTTAAAAAAAAACGGTTAAAATTGAAACATATAATTGCTTCCGTTAAATTGATTATCTAATTTAATATCAAAAGGGATCTTTCACCCTTTTTAATCTTGATAAGAAAAAAAAACTATATTAAACATATAAATTAACTGAGCAGATAACTGTGTAATTTATATCCTATTTCCGATTTCTAATAATCTTTTTTTGTTTTTTTCCGGTTTCACTCTGTCGAGCCAAGTGACATACAATAGCAGGAAACAATTCTTCTGAACAAATCACTGGTTCATACTTTTATTGCAGATTCAGTATTAATTTGCTTATCTTTAAAGCGATCTTAATTACTCCAGTTGCTTGCCAACCAGCCTGATCTGAAAGCTGAACGGAAAACCTGAGTGTGCATTTCTACTGCCCTCAAGTGGTCAGCAGAGGAACTGGACCAGGAAGCTGATCGCTATTGGTCATCCTGACACCATCTATTACCCAAAGAGCTGCTCTGGGATCTGTAGGAATGGATGCAAAAACAAGGGATTTATAAGTTTCTACACTCGGACAGTCAGTCTCTTGTAGTTTCCTCCGGAAATAGATGATGTTTTCATTTAGACCCGCAGCATCCACTGCAAACAGCCTTTCTGCTTGCCAAGAGTTTCAGCATTACAGTTCGGTAACTGCTAAAAGAGCACGTCGTTTCACAGCGTTCTCATTTTTCAGCCCTGGGCACCGAGGGGATTACTTAAAGGGAGAGAGAAAAATAAAATAACCTGTCTTCAGAACGACAGCTTGGAAGTGGACAAAATGTCAATTATGAGGAAAATTGCTTCTGTTTGAATTCTTTATGGTGCATTTCTGTTCCTATAACTGTAATAAAGCAGTAGGTATTCAGAAATGTTCCTGTTATGTCAGTGGTTTTTAACTAAAGGGATAAAACATCCCAACGGCCATCAGCTCTGTGATTGGGAGGTTTTCATTTAGGTTTGGTTAGAAACTAATCAAGTTTACTCGTCCACCTTGCATTATGAATTACGAAAGACATACAACTAGCAGTTTAGCCACCGTTTGTGAAGTTGCAGCCAGCAAACACGGCTTCCCGTTCTTACCTAGAGGTGACCTGAGCAGCTATTTGAGCGTTCTTCCTCACGTCGGCCATTTATTTTTCGGTATTAAGCTCCAAGTCTTTGATTTTGGAAGGCCCCTTTGCCATCATCGTAATCTTTTATGTTCTCCACAGGTTCTCAGGACTCTGGCTGGGTCACTCCAAAATTACATAGAGTCAGAAGAAACGTGTTGGTGAAATTAAAAGACTACTTTAAAACTAAATCTGTCTGCGGTGTGTGGATTGATGATTGGTTGATTTTTTTTTTGTGGAATAAACAGCCTTACTCCACCCACAGAAGTCCCATAAAAAACATTGACAGAAAGCAATCTTGCCACTGAAGAATAAACGTTTGAATAAGGATGATATAAACCCGGGTTGTTGTTGTTTTTGTTTTTTTTAAATTAATGTTTGTTCTACAAAGAACACCAAGTACACAACCAAGCGGTAAATGTTCCCTGATCTCGTTATTTCAGTATTAATGTATTAATGAGCTCCACATCTCCTGCTCCTCAGCGGCAGATCTCTGAAACCTTCGGGGGCATCTAAGCTGACATCTGGTGAAGACAGATGAAGACGTCCTGGAGGCTGCCAGGCTGAGGACCCCAGCCTCCAGATGCACACTGACACACTAGCATTGTCTTCAAAGGCTCCGTCTCTGCAGACGAAATCCACAGTGCTGGGGAGTTTTTCTGAGTTCGAGGATTCGTTAATTTTTCCCCCCCCATTTTCTCCAACATCCTGAACATTTTTGAATACAGTGTATACTAACATATTGCATGTCTTTAATTATAGTAAGGTCTGAACTGTAAGTTTCCCAAATCCTGACACAGCACAATAGAAACCGGCTTTCCGTTTTATCAGAGCTTTGTCCGTTTTTAATGTCTATAACTCTTGGTAAAATAACTTAATATAATTTAAATGGGAGCTTTTTTAATCCACAGTTTGTGAACTTTGGTACTTTAATTCTGTTTATGAAAATAAAAGTTTTAGTGTTTTGTTTATAGTCTCTCAAGAGGACCTACTTTAAAACCCACAAATCCCGCACCGCTTGAATTTGAAATTCAAAAAGTAGCAAAATATCCCTTTTTGATATTTGAATGAATTTGTATTCATTCAGTCAGTAAACCAACATTGAGAACAAATGGGTAAAATGTGGAAATCAAGGACACAGAATTGAAATATGAATCACAGCACCACATTTTGTTATTGTTCTTTTGAAAACACAAGGTGAGTGAGGTTTGAACACTTCATTTTGTACATCAAAACATGTCTTGAGTCAGCTAGTCATCTTTGACAGTTTCCTCTACAGGTTGAGATTCAGAAAGAAGTTTTGTTTCCCCAAGTTTTTTTTTTTTTTTAAACTATGAAAATCTGAATACTCTAACAGTATTTCTTGTAAATCTTTGGGATTTAGGCAATCCCAAAGATTTCAAAGTTGAACTTATTTCCTCCCCGTTTACTCCTGCTATTCTTTTTTTTATTGCACAACCAGCTGCCGTCAGTTTTGACTTCTGGTTTTCTTTTCCATATCATGTTCAGTTCTTTTATTTCGTTGATAGTCATCATGTCATCATCACTGGCACCATTAATCGTGACCCATCCATGTGGCTTCTGCTGCCTTTTTCCAGTAGAAAGTAGTGTTTTTCTCTTAACAGAATTTTTTTACTTTGAATAACAACTTCAATCTTCCTTCCCCATAGAAAGCACTCCTAAACAAAACTATTTGATTTTATTCTAGGATATCATCAGTTGATGTGTACATACATATAATGAAAAATACTGACCTCTCTATTCTTTGTGAAACTATTTGATTCAAAATATGAACATGCTAGAAGCAGAAGATAATTATACAAAACAGGCTGACCTTTCTTAAATATTTAACTTGATTATATAATTTTATGCAGATTTATTTTAATTACCGATTACTAATTTAACTAAATGGAAACAGAACTTTTTTTTTAACCTTTCATCTGGTTTTATTTATTTTTTTCTTCAAAATGAAGCATTAATGTCATTAAAACTTAAACTTCTGGCTTTTAAGTGGAACAACTGGACGTGGAAGCAGTTTTTCATCTTGTAACAAGCACGTCTCAAAAGGGTTTTTATTTTTAAAGGCATAGAAACTAAACAGTGACTTGGATTTTTAGAAATTTGTGTGTGGAGCTACACAAAAGTGAGACATTTTACTTTTTTTCTGCATCTGTATAAAACAAAACAAACTACTTAAAACCCATGCATCACCCCAACACAAACCCACACTCAATCATCCCCTCGCGCTCACCGATAAGGGAGCCTTAAAATGACTCTGAGCTTATTTTCCCCAAACCTTCAACAGAAGAAACGGACAAAGTTGTTTTTCCCTTTACAAGGTAGCTCTTAAGTGCAGTAAGCCCATGAGGGAGGCCATCCGTTTGTGAGCTTTTAGCGCCGGAGCTTTTGGACAGAACTGTTACATTAGCAGGCTGTTACTGCTTCCCCCCTCAGCTTAATGCAAGGTCAGTAACCAGAGTACAAGAGGTTGGGGAGAAGACAAAATACACCGAGGATTGCAGAAAAGGTCACACTGGTGAGATGATTGCAGAGCAGAAAAAGAAAAGACTCTTTTTACAAGCGATTAGCAAGAGTAGGGAAGAGGCAACAGCTTTTAATGGCCACCGGTGGGAAGAAAAGCTACAAAAAAACAACAACAAATGTTCAGTCTACATCGTGGAGATTAGTGTGTTTATCGATGGGACCCTCGAGGGATGGACAGACATTTTTTGGAAGGGTTTTTGCATTGCAGGAGTCTCTTCTTTTGGACACCCTCCACTAAAACTGTTGGGCTAACTCAACTAGATTAACACCTACTAAACCAAAAACCACAGGCTTTTATTTAAACTGTTTTACTTCCTAATGAGCTGTTGCTGCAAAGCTTTCTGTAGTTTAAAATCTTCCCTGCCTAAAGATCCCACAGCTTCCCCCCTCAGCATCGGCACTTTTAAATAGTTGAAATAAGGCACAAAAAAACAAGCAGCTTTCTCCTGGCTGTTTTTATTTGCAGTTCTTTACATTTTAGAAAAAGAATCCAAGGATTTTGCCTCCTGTGTGTTTCCGTCTGGCCTCTTCGTGGTCCATGATGCCAGCTGAGGTGGTCAGCACAATATATCTGTGGACAACAAGGCAGGAGTTCAGAAACACTTCAAGTAACATAGTGAGCTGCATAGCCCAATTTATTTCACCAGGAATCCGAGGTGATAAATCTATATGCATTTAACATACGACTGAATATGAATCATCACTGTAGGTCAAAAAATGAACAGTGGAGCCAGTTTAACGTGATACATTGTTTCTACACATTTTTCAATGACAAAAACTTTTTCCCCCCACACATCTCTATGTCAGCTCCGTCTCAAAACACTGAACGGTGTCTTCTGCATTTCTCAGACTGAGAAACCGCAAATGAACTTTGGCACTCTGGTAAATTTCTCTTTTAAAAATATAAATGAATTACATTTTTTAAGTAAAACCAGCTTATGAAGCAAGTTCAACCTAAATTCAAAGTTGCTCACATATGTAGTGAATTTGATTTCTGAATCAGTAAGCCAAGAACCAAAGTGTGGATGGGTGAAATAAGACATTCAAGGATACATAGGAATAAAAGTCATTCCATAAAAACTGTGACACGTTCATGTACTAAAGATGATTAGTTAAGTTTAAAGCAACCCTCCAACACCTTAAATACTAATCTTTGGTTGAACTCAACATGGTTTTTAATTAACATTTCTTCAAATTCATAAACTAGTAAAGTTTTCCCATGAAAATACTGAACTTATATTAAATTGACAAATTCCTCTGCAAACAAATGAGGTGTGATTGAAAAACACCAAATTCAGAAAGCCACAAGAAAAAAAAAGTCAAACTCCAGACCCAAACAGAAAGACTGAACCAGGCTTTAAGACAAACAGCAACTCCTACAAAATCCATGTAGTTCAAACCACTGAACAGCAAGAGTTTGACTACATACGCCTAAAATCGAGCGGTGCAAAGCAAACAGCATCACAATATTGGTGAAGAAAATATAAAGCCCTGCTAACAATATTTGTGAGGATACTTTATTATAATTGCCACGCATTCACACTCTACGTATTGATAAATAATACATGGATGGGCTCCAACCACCCTTACTGCCAACACCTCACATATATTTTTAGCAGCTGAGGGACTAACGCTGGCGGAGAGAAGCAGAGACATTGTGTTATCGGAAAGGAGGAAAAACAACCAAATACACCACAATTTCTAAAAATTATTTAATTTTCCCCAGACTTCGTGAAGTAATGCAGTAAAGATTGCACAGTTTGTAGCATCAAATCTAGACAGATGAGAAAGTGCACATCTCATGGAAAACCTCATGTCAAGTTTAAAACCGTTTAAAACGTACAAATTTTGCTTTTGCTTTTTTTAATTGTCAAAATACTTAAGTCAAAGATTACTTTTACAAATTAAAACAATTGCTTGCAGTAGGGAAGGATTGCGATTTCTTGCAACTCAACCATCACATGCTTTTGTACTCTTTGCTCAGTCAGAGCCACTGGAGAAAACCTCACATTATTCAGAACTAAGTATATTTAGAGGTCAAATCACCCCTCCAAGCCAAAGTGATTCAAATTTCCTGCTGGTCGTCTTCATCTGAAGCTGGTTGAGATTTTCTGGTCTTGAACTGAAGCTGAGTGTGAAGTTTAACAGAATATATCTGATGTCTCGCAGACAATCCAGGAAAGTGAAGCTGATATGTAAAATTTAATCAGCGTTGCATGGTGTAAATAAAAACTTACATTAACAGCATCTACTATAAAGTGATTAACGCTCTACATGCAAGTAAGAACAGATTTCTGCTGTTAATTGCATGATCTAATTACCAAGTTTTCATTAAACTGGCCTGTTAACAGGATTGTAAAAGGATGAAAAGATGAACAGCATCAACCTGGTTCTGGTGCTACAGCTGACTGGATGGATTCTGATTTGAGTCATTGATAAAACAGAAGACGAAAAGCGAGTGCTGGCAGTGTGTCTATCACTTTATAGAGATCCAACGGCAGATGAAAATATGTTTTAATAACGCCCTAAAGATTTTAGTCGGTCCATGTTTTCCAACAGTCAAAATGTCAGAAAGCACATGCTTATCGGTCAATTCTCTACTTTAAGACAATATCTGATTCATTTGAAGACTCACAGAGGAGTGAAAATGGTCAAAATCACACAATATGACTGTTTAAATGGAAAGATAATGGACTTAATGTCAACTGTTTCAAAGCTGAACTTTTCTCTTTGTAATTCACTGGTACTGAAATCGTTCGGTTGACATTAATTATGCTTTTTAATGACAAATGCTCAAACACGAAGCCCCACAGTTAAGATGGAAACCCAAATGCTGCTAAAAACATTTGTTGATTTTTTTTTACAGCAAAACAAGTAAACAGCTGCTGACAGATTCAAAGAGACACAATGTTCTTAAGCCACCAAGAACTATTTATCAGGCTGTAGATGTGGCATCATTAAAATGTGTCCATCTGTAATGGATTCCTTTCAGATCCACTTTTGGCAAATACATCTGAGAACATTATCAGGGAATAAAACAAAAGACCTAGGATGACTTCTATTGTCCAGGTTTTAGATATCCAAATTAATGTTTTTATTGTACAAATGCATTAAACCATGACATATGTACTGCAGATTTTGTTTAGTTTGCTAGCCCAGGAAAAAGAAAGGACTTGGCAGAGTTAAGTTCAGTTCAGTTCAGTGAGGCAATAAAGTAATAAAACTGATCATTAGACACAAAACCACCCAAGAAAGGCTGCACAAGATTAGAAAAACCACAATAGCAATTGTTTAGTGTGATGGAAATATCTGTTTCTCTAAGTTCTCATTTTACTGAATTCCTCAATCCTCTCATGTGTCAGTCCGATATTTTAAACCTCTGTTAGGTTTAAATCATCTGTGAGCATTTACTGTGTTTAGGCTCCAACCAACTGGCTTAATATATCAACATGTAATGCGCAAGTTTATTGTTTGTTTTTCAAATAATTTCTGCTGATTAAAAACAAAAAAAACTAAACCTCAAACTGCTTGTTTGTGCACACAACCTTGGCTATATGATATAAGCACCATATTTCATCAGAGCTGAGCCCTGCTTTGATTTCTAACAGACTCGATGGGACATAACCAATAAAAACTGGGACTAAGTAAAAATCAGGACAGTCGTTGGAAAAACAGACAAACTCAAAGACAAAACAGAGCAGGGATCACATAAGTGTGTCCATCTTAACGCCACAAGATTTTATAAGTGTCCAAAACTCGTTCATCTAATCAAAACGTCTGATTTAAGAGGCGTGTTTTTCCCCTCAGGTCCAGTGAAAGTCTGAAGAGGACAAAGTGATTCTCACCCAAACTGTCTTGAAGGCAGCAGGTTGTTCTGCCACTTCTCCAGATCCTTGAGCTGAAGATCAAAACGTGGACTAATCACACCACACTGAAAGAAAAACACATCGCTGAATTATACGCCACAATAAATAGAATCCGCAAAGAAGCACAGGATTTAACTTTACTGTCTTATTTTAACGCAGACTATACAGCAGCACAGTGCATCGATTCAAAAACACTGCGACAATCTATTACAGAAACTGCCTTTGAAAATGTAACAGTTTATTTCTGCAGGGTAGGACTACACTTACCTTGTTCAGCCTGCCCGTGAGATTCACAACGATTTTCCCGGCTCTGTGGTCGTCAATGATCTCAAACTCACCAATGTAACCTGGAGGTTTCAGTGGGAAACAATCAGCTTTAACACTCTGCTCCACATATGGAGGGCTCCACCAGTTGAACTCCTCAGTCATACACACACGTAGTCACTCACCGTGCTTCATCATGACGGTCAGAAAGCGCACAATAACCTTGGAGCAGGGCCTGATGAGGACCTGGCGTTTCCCACGCTTCTCAGCATTGTTGATGCTTTTCAGAGCATCTGCGAGAACGTTCATGCGCACCATGATGCCTGGAGTCACAAACAAGAAACAGACAAATTAAAGTTGTGGAAAGCCCCATCTCAAAAGTCCTCAGAAGTTTTCTTATCTTTACATTTAAAAAAAAAAAAAAAATTCTCATGGGACATCAATCGTTTAACTCACTAATGCAGCAGACAAAATACAAACTATTTTCTTTTCAGAATGACCTGTACATCTCAAGAGAACAAGCTTAATAGCAATAGCTCATCATGTAGCATCAGTGAAAGACTTGAGATTTACCAGATATTTAGACATGTTATCCTGATATGACTCGGACAAAACACTCACAATAATTATGTATTTTAAACAGGCAAGGTCCGTGTAAACCCGAGCTTCCCAGCAAAGCATGGTCCACTTTGAGTACCCAGCGATGCTAGCTACCTTAGCCTTCTCCACTAACAGGTAAAAACATTCCCGACACGTAACGTTGATAAATCTGCCAAGAGCCTGTGAAGTGTGTGATAAACAAATATTTATGGCGAGAACAAAAGTTTTTCCGTATGCTAAAAAAGGAGCCCCGTCACTACTAAGGACACTAATGGCTCTCTGGGCGGCTTGAACGCACCGACTCCCAGGGCCGAACAGAGGAGGAAATATAACAGGATAAATGTCCACCAATAGCTTTATTAACTTGGTCGATAATCTTCTCAGATCATTTTTATGTGCTTCCACTTTGAAAAGGGAAGGTTCAGTGAATATCTATCTCACAGATGGCTTAGATTCTTTAAAGATTGTAACTGAGTGCAGAAAAAGACATCTTACCGGTTCTGCAATATGGCGGAAAGAGGAAGTAGAAAGAAACGGCGTTGCATTATGGGAAAACAATCCAAGACTTTTTTTTTTCTAAAAGGCGCGACGACCCAAAACACCACGAAATTACTGCATTTTCTCGAGTTACAAGTCGGACACTGAGAGTATTTTGCATTTTAATTAATATCCGAAATATGATCAACTGCATTTGTTAATGTCAGGTAGATATCATCTTTCCAAGACACCGCCCTCTAGAGGATAAGAGGACTAAAGAGAATATTGTCTATCCAATGAAACGAAACGAAAATAGTAATATTACTGTCAAAAAAATTAAATAAGACGAATTGTGTGGTAAAAAACAAACAAAGAAACATGCTGCCTAGCT
>NW_006799950.1:1206632-1230122 GCF_000485575.1 Poecilia formosa
AATTTTTTTAATGTATTTATTTATTTTAACCTTCCATTATGTGGCCCTTATATTACTTCAGTTCATTTAATGTAGCCCTCCAAGCCCATTCTTACCTTTGAGTACAATAAATTAAGTAAAAGTTGGATTTTTTTTTTTCCTGTTCACTTATTACATCTTGCATTTCCTTTCCTGATGCTACAATCAAGTCATGAAGATGCTAAACAAAATAGAGCATATATTCACATAGCGAGGGTTCAAAATTTTATTTTTTATTTCAACATGTACATCAGTTGACTTTACTAAAGGAGTGACTTGGAAATAAACCATCTGTCCATAAATGAAATGAAAAAAAGAGAAATTTTATATAATATGTTTGACAGCAATTATTGACAGGAAGGTAGTAGTTGGTAATTTGCATGACAGCAAAATGACTCATAACAACTGAGCGGTGAATCACCACAGCGTCAACATGTTACAAATTGCACTGTTACTTCATAGATTAGAATAAACTGAATGATTAAATATAGAAGAGCAGTGACTTCAAAGAAAACACATCAGTAACTCATAACACTGTTATTTTGGCATGCAAAGAACACATAAACGTAAAAGTATATATAAATAAGTTAGTATAACATCAGTTACTAAAAAATAATCAATCAAAGCCAATCAAAAATCAGCAGACTCCTTGTGCACAAAATTTTGTGGTGTTTTCTATTTGTGTGTGTGTGTGTGTGTGTGCGTGCGTGCGTGTATGTGTGTGTGTGTGAGAGAGAGAGTGTGTGTGTGAACAGTTTGCTGGATTACATTATTAAATTTATTAGTATTTTCGATCTGATAAAAGTGTATATCATTTAAATAATAGACCTGTGCCTCTGACATTGATGTGAACTTTTGTGTGTTAAAACTCTACTAACAGGCTCATACTATGATGCTGGATGTTAGAGGGCTTTGGGATGAAAGTGTGTTTTAGGTTATGTCCAGACATCTGGAAAAGGTCAAACCACTGTGACCTGGATAGCTGGAATACTTTCGATGCTAAGCTCTTCCCTCTTGTGACCAGTAGAGGGCACAGTAAACAACACAAACCCAGAACGCTGCAACATACCAACCAGCCGAGTCACAGATGTGGAGCATTATGGAATGCTAAACAGGACAGCATATCGTAACCAGATTTGTAAAAGCATTTCGACGGTTACATTAAATTTCAAACACTTTTCTGTTTCATTAAATTGTGTCTTCCCCTCTGTTTTTTGTTTTTGTTTTTTGTTTTCCACTTAGCCACCGTTATTGGCCATGCTGACCAGAGAATCTCTTTCTCCCTCGGGATCCAGGCCGAGCCTCTGTGGGTCAAGGCCCATGGCGACCAGCATCTGGAGCAAAGTAAGCTCCTGCTGGGTGGCCTGGTCCACCAAAGCTGGACAGGTGGGGTTACACTGAGGCCACTGGCAGGTGTCCACCAGGTGGAAAGGGCAGCCTTTAGACGGGGTTCTGTTGTTGCGAATTGCCTCCAGACTTCTGTCCCAGCAGTGGAGAGCCCGTGGCAAAGATGTGCCTTTAACCTGGAAACTCATCCAGTTGCTGCGGGATAGGATGTAGAAGGCATAAGTTATTAACAAAGAAAAAGGGAAGATTTGAGAGAAACTTAGGAAATTCAGTTGAAACAAGTGAAACTGCTGTCACACCAACGTCATGGTCTGGTTACAGGCTTTTTGTCTAGCTTTGGCTGATCCAGTTTGCATTGCTCTAACCACAACGTTCCAAACATTTTATTGAAATTTTATTGAGTGACACAGCTCGTTCGTGTTCAGTTGTGCAACAAAATAATTGCTATATCCCAAACGTGCAAATGTTTTTGGAAAATATTTAATGACCCTTTAACATGGGATGATGGCAATCAGCAACCAAGAAAACATATGAGTTTAAATGAGAACAGAGCTAAATTAACATCAGCACAATTGAATTTAAATGTCCATTCTTACCTTTTGGTGATGACTTTGTGTGAGAGGCAAGATGGAGCAAATACAGCCCTGTACCAAAAGAAAAAAAAAAAATGTAATTAATATTTAGCAATTATTTACTTTAGCACCAACTGATCTAAAGTTTTATACAAAAGAGTGTTGTTGCAAAACCTACGTCACATCTGTCAGGGAGTTTTTGATTTCTAAGCCCAGATTCTGGATGTACTGCCACTGCTCCTCAGACAGACTCTGACCGCCCATGTAGATGTTTTCCACTCTCAGCTGCTCCTCATCAAACAGCCACTGCACGATGAAGAGTGGAGCTGTAGAAACAATAAAGAGCTAAAAGACAATACAACCAATACATTGTAACTGCAGAAGAAGAGTCAAGTGTACATTTTTGGTACTCCTTTTCTTTTGGAATGAAAGAAAAGACATGACATGTTTAAAACAAATAAGTTTTTACAGTATCTGAAGACATGTCTGCAGTTTATTCAGGCTGGGAAAGGAGAGAGAGAGAAAGAAGGAGAGAGAGAGAGAAAGAGAGAGAAAGAGAGAGAGAGAGAGGAAGAGAGAAAGAGAGAGAGAGAGAGAGAGAGAGAGAGAGAGAAACTTAGCAGATAATAGGAAGACGGAACAGGGCAGAGCAAAGTTGCTATTATTTTTTAATTTTCAATCAATCAAGTTTAAATCACGCTTATTTGAATGGCAGATTTCAGCAACAAGGCAGTGCTTTACATTATTAAGAAAATAAAAAGTCAGAAAAACATACTGTCACATTCAACTTTGAGCTTTTGAATCTCTGTCACATGAAACATGATGAATTTGGAAGACCTTCCTTTAACATGGAGTTAAGATAGGAACCTAGAAAATACACACAGTTCATAGTTACTAGTGCTAACCAGGCAAACAGCCGGTTAGCACTAATCAGCTGTTTAATAATAAGCTAAGGAGGTGGCCCTTTGATGCTTGTATTTCAATTAATTAATTAATTACAGAAGTTTTAACGTGTTAAGTAATTGCTTCTTTTTTCTTTTTTTTTTTAAATATATACAGAAGTCAAGACCCAGAACTTTGTTGTACATTTCTAGCGCGCCTGTAAATCTGACACACAAAGCTACATCTGCAAACACAAATAAAGTGATGGATGACAAAGCCAATTCTCTTGCCCCATTAGGGGGTTAAATTTTGCTTCAAAAGTAGCAAATTTGATGGGACTTCTGTCTCTTCTAAAGGAAATCATGACCCACCCACACATTCATATTTATGTCACAGTGACTTTAAAGCACTGTATTCTTGTGGGGACTCAGAATTATATAGTTGTGTGTCATCAGTAAATTGCAAAGGATTTTAGTAGGTTTTCATCTAAGCATTGTCAAGCACATCAACACTGAATTAAAGTGACCCTAGGATGGAGCTTTGGGGAATCCCACATGTGATCTTTGTCTACTCCGATTTATAATTGCCAAATGACACAAACTAGTCCATGTGTGTCAATGAGATCTGAACCAGTTTACCACAGTGCCAGACAATCACATTTTTCCAGTTTATCAATCAGTATGTCATGTTTGGCTGAGGTCCAACAACAAACACAGCTTATGATGCAATGCTGTTAAAATATATGTCATTTGAACCTTTTATTAATGTGGTCTCAGTGCTGTGGTTTGAATAAAAATCTACCTGGATATATTCCTACCAAAAATGGTTAACTTTGTTGATCAACATGTCTTCGCATCAACCATTAAGTGAAGGCATAACAGTCCAATCCCCTTCTGAGCATTAGTGTCAGTCCACAGTTTATTTATGAACAGTTTATGTCAGGTTTGTGGCATGCTGTACCAACATTATGAGAAGCAAAGCACTTACAGGTCAAGGTAGAGTACAGTCTGTGACCAAAGAAGCACTGCCATTCCTCCCCTCTCTTGTAGAGCTGCTGACACCTTTCCGGAACAACCCCATTCCACATCCTGTGGAAACAAGACATTCTTTGAAATAACATAAATAACAATTTCAAGAGAAACAAAGAGGATCTCTGTGTTAATTTTAGGGATTGCGTCTGTCTTTGACAGTCTATTGAGTGTCAGAAGTGTTCCAGGGTCTACCTGAGTCCTATCTTGATAGCATCTTCAGGTGTGCAGGAAACAGTCGCTGGGCAGTCGGGGGACCGCTGCTGCTTGCTCTCCAGAAACCATCCAGAGTCCACCAGGCCGCGCACCTGAGCCTCGGTACCTAGCTGCTCCAGCTGGCTGGCGACCCTCTCAATGTTGAGCAAAACACCTGTCGCGCCAGCACTGCAAAGGGACCCCGGGGAATGATTTCATGACCTGGCCTTGAGGTTCATAATCACTTTCAGCAGCTTCCCATTTAGACGGTGGATCTCATTTGAGGATGCGGAGGTGCTGTCCCTGCAACCATCCCGCTAACCAGAGAGGAATGTTCACCATTACAAGGCATGGCCCTTTAATAAACATTGTGTCACTGATCACAGACGACTATAAACATCTTTATTACCGACAAGAGGATGGACCCAAAATAGGACTTCTCGTGTTTAAAGCTAGGAATGGAGGACATCCAGGGGACTTGGTTCCAAAAGCTGCAGGCGTCATGAGAACACAAGCGATAAAACAGACTCACCTGGTGCCAGCCAGCATGACAACCTTGGCCTGCTTGATTCCTTTGGGAATGAGGTCTTTGATGACCTCCCGGATGATAAGGGATCCCATGAAAGAATACTCAGCTGCAAGGAAATGTCAGTATTAATGACAAGGGGCAAACTTGGTAAATAACAAAAATGGTTTGTCCTTTAAAAACAAAAACAGGTACGTTTATCAGGAAACTCACTTGCATTTGTGTTTCTGTCTTTCACTTTATCTTTTCCTTGTCTTGTTTTTGGAGCGGGGGTCGGAGCAGGGCCCGTGCCACTCCATACGTCGCTGGAACAGTATGGGATGAATCTGCCCAACATTTACATTTTTTACGTTACAGATGAAGGATTTAATCTCGCACCATAAGGAATATTGCCAGTATTAAATGTTTGACTTTGTACATAAAAAAGTGTTTCAATTCAGAATAAAGTCAAAAGTAAGCACAAGAGTTATGTCAAAACAACCAGATGAAATTGTATGCATTTAATTTTATTAATTTTTATTGTATGTTTTTGCACATAAGGCAATGTTTAAAGAACACGTCGGTACCTTGACCCATGACTAGAAAGTAATTATAAAGCAGATTTTAACTGTGAGCTGGTTTTGAGTTTGGTCCAGTAAACATTGACGTCAATTACTTCAAGGTGCTAAAAATCTCTTAGTATATCAAAGTTTTTAAAGACAGTAACAGAATTCATGACATTAAAACCTTCAAAGGGAAAGTAATTAATTCTCTGTCATGTACAGAGGTGAATCAAATGAACAAATCAACGTTTTTCTCTTTAAATCTGCTTTTATTGGACTTATTCAGGTGAAATTTAGACTACAAGCTAGTAACAGGACATAAATATTAAACACAAGAAATAAAAGACATAGAAGTCTAGAAAGCTTATGTAAAGACATGTCTTTAAGTAGTTATTACTAAAAAGAAAAAAGCCTTCTACTAAATATCAAACTAATTTAAGAAAGGATAATCAAGGCTTTTTTCCTTGTGCCGTTCCACTTCCTTATCCAAATTTATGGGCTAATTTTGTATGTAGATGAGTTGGTGTACATATTATATCTTATAAAAAAAGATCTTATAAAAAATAATATACTTAATATTTATTTTACCCACTGCTATAACATAACTTCTTTGTCAGTAGGGGTCCAAAATAAACTATAATCAACCTCCCCCACATTTTACATATTAATGTTTCTTTAAACAACTAGAATTATAGTCACTGACTACAAACTAAGTTGCCTGAATTGCTGCTTGTAGTTTTTTCTTCTATCAGCCATACTTCATTAGAATTGGGCAATTTGCAGGGGCAATTTAAGAAAAGAAAAAAAAAATCCCAGTCCAAGGTTTCACTTGTGCAAAATGAGATATTGGTCTCAGCTACTTACACAAGATTTGCATTATGCCAGTGGGGGTTTTCCTCTGCTTGGGACGACAGTATTCCAGTCCCTGTAAGAAATATCCAATCGCTAAATAAACCTCTTTCCTGACAAAAACAACAAAACATGTGTAGCACGCATGCCAAAGTACAGATAGATGACCAACCTCTTTTAGTTTGGGGCCACCCCGATGAGCTCATTAGGCGGGGGATATTTTGGTACCTGGAATCACAGGTCTCTTTGCTGTAGCAGCACCAGCCACCTAAAAATAAATCAGACTAATATTGGAGACTCCGATGTGAGACACCCTGCTTAGCCCATCGGGCCTCCGAGGAACATAAAAACACCTTCAACCAGATCAAATTTATTTTGTTATAGACATTTGTCCACTCATGTGAAACAATTGCGTCGCTCTAAAGTTGGCAAGCACGTTTAATAATTTCTTCTAATTAGACATCCCCACAAGTAAAATACCACGGTGTGGAAATATCTTGCTCACAAACGAGACTTTTCGGTCAGTTTACACGATTTCCATTGTTTTCCTCCACCCTTGGGTCAATCAAAACAGTAGAAACAACCAAAAAAGGAGAAAAGGAGACGATGACATAACAAGACGACATCCCCGTCAAAATTCCAAAGGGGGCATCATGCCAAAAGCATCTGACCTCAGGGGACCAGTTTAACCAGTTTGTAAATACTCACCTTCCAGAAATAACAGCCATCTGCGGCTTCCTCTGAACTCTTTTAGGTAGAACCTGCACAAACACCGAAAGGGACAAAATAAAGGCAAAGCAGTAATGAATGGACCTGCACAGTAAGCCTGTTAAAAATCCAAATCATCTCACCCAGCCGCTGATCCGTCATTGCATGTCACCTGGGCGCTCCTTAGGAGCTGCAGCCTCATCTCGTCCGTCTGTTGTCCAGTTGCACGACTTCCTGCAGCGCTGTCCTGCCTCGAGTCAGCTGACCTCCCGGAGCTCCTGCTGCTCCCTTGAGAAGCGTCGGCCGACGGGGTGGACTGGCCGGCGTCGGCTGCTTGGGCCCCACCACCGCCACCTCTCTTGGCGGATTTCCCACTCACTTTAGCATTACGGCTGCTCTGAGCAAATATTCCCCCGAGCAGAAGGAAGAAGGTCACACGGCCAAGTATCTTCATGTCTAACAACATAAAGAAAAGAGGCATGCAAAGCAAAATGATTAACCCGACACTTGAATATGCACATGGAAAGCATGACCTCTCTTCATTGTCAAAGGTGTAAATGAATTTACTTTTTAAAGTTTACCAGCCTAGAAGGTTGCTGCAGAGGTTCCTCGTGATGGCCGCCGCTGCTGCTGCTGCTGCTGCTGCTGCTGCTGCTGCTGCTGCTGCTGCTGCTGCAGAGGAAGAAGTCAGAAGCTTAGCGATCTCTAACCAGGATTGAGATGAAGATGCCAGTCATGAGAAGTGATGGAGTCCTAGCCAAGTATTGATGAATCCTGCAAATCAGTGATGAGCTTTATAGAGGCACCACCTGAACCACATCACCTCCCACTTTCTCCTGAAGCTCTCCCCAAGACCTGAGATAAACCGCTGATGACACAGCCCAAGGGGGGAGGTACTGGACAGACAGCGGGCCAGGAGAATAGATAACAAACATTTCTCTTCAACATATTTCAATCCTTTGCACACGCCCACCGCCGAGCACTTTACCAGCTGACCATTACTTAGAAATAAGCCCTCGTTGCCATCTTCCTCCTCTTTCTAAATCCCTGCTGGGTCAAAATGAATGCATGCACAGCGTTTGACCTGGAGGTCACCGGAGCACACACCTCAAACTGTTGTACCGTAAAGTTTCTTCTACAAAAATGGAAACTTTTTTTTTTTTGACATCACATATTATGACACATAATAACATAAACATATTGCTTCTGTAGTTTGTGTGCAAAAAAAACAAAAACTTATGGTGGCAAAAATCTAAATGAACTTGTCAAACAGCAAAACTATAATTTCCCTGCAAAAGAGAATAGAATAGATCTATGCAGCTACAGATGCACTGAAATGTCAGCTGATTATAAGCTCGACTAACATCGACTTTTCACCCAAAGGTGGAAACTCTAAAATTTGAATTTGTTCAAACCAGTGAATGTACCACAGCTGACAGATTTAGCTATGGTAAATCTGTCAGTGTTTTTCACTTTCGCTGAATGAAAAACACTTAAACATAACTACTGCTTGTGCCAGTGGGGTAATTAGAAGAGAACATACTAGATTTGGCAGACATTTAAAAACTCTTAGGGTTAAAGGATAGATCAGTGAGAAAACACATTCAGAGAGCGAGCTTTTAGAAATGCTAATGGGTGATGATTGCTCATTAGAGTTAATAAACACATTTTAACATATCAATCATTCTGCTTTTGTTGCAAAAATAATAGTAAGACCATGTTTTAAAGCAACTGCTCCTATGACACCGTCCCATTATGTTAACTCTGCTCCTGAAAGAATAACAATACATGATGACTGCTAATTACAGGAACTGTAAAAGAAAATATTTAAAATACTATTCATAGGTTCTCTGATAATATTGTTCTGAATGCAAAATTGGAATCGGGTGTTCTGAATTGAATCTAAGTCAATGAAAATGCAAGAATGTTAGCAAAGAAAAAGAAATGATTTAAGTAGCATTTTCAAACTGAAAGGTGATGAAACAGACGAGCTAAAGCTAGCTGCTTTGTGTGTCTTTTGCTTTGAATATTAAACTGGAATAATAAACTGAACCAAAGGTGCAATGATTAAAACTAAGAACAATGTGGAATATATGTGATTGACTCTGAATCTGTATGAATGGATTATTGCAGGATTGACTATACATTTCTGCATATTAATTTGTTTTTCTTTGGGGTTTTTTGTAAAGTGCTTCAAAACAGCAATCTGTTTTTAACCAAATCCAAATCGCATCAGAAGGTCCTTTAGGAGGCTATTCCAACACTAGTTGTGTGTTTTCACCTTATCCTCAAATATAACTCAAAGTATTTGACAGATTACAGCTAAAAGAAAGATATTTCTTCACCACAGAAAACGTCTGCAAATCTCCAAAACCTCTGATTGAACCTAAACGAGTCAAGTTTAACCATTTCTAACCTACAAAGTAAAAGATTTTGTGCAGTGCAGATGATCTTTCTTTACCTGCAGCTTCTTGCCTGTCCAGGTCAGTGTCTGCGGATTCCCGGGGTCGGCTGGTTAGTTTTGTTGGGTTCTGGTGATGAAAGTGACAGAGTATTTGAAAGTGATCTGCAACCGTACCCTCTCTCAGATGGCCTTAGGGTGACGTACCGACGATGGCTGAAGGATCACAAGCCGCAGGGCTCTAAAATTCTCATCAATGAAATGCACACCATCCTAAAGTGTCAATCACGGAAAGTAATGATCGCTTGGAAGGCCAAAGGCTACAGGGCAGCGCTACAGGCACTGAGTGGGACCTTGAAAAAAGTCCGGAGACTGCGGTGTGTGTGCGTGTCTAAATATGTGAAGATGAATAAACCACAGAATCCAAGATAGAATTGATCCAATCGATGAAAACACAAATGAGTCTGATTGACAAGTGGATCATTTGATTTTTGGTATCGGAAAAGAAGGGGGCTGTACAATCACATAAGAGATACTAAAAAAAAGGGCAGATTAAAACGCTGTCCCATTTTTAAGCAACTTGTGGTATTTCATCTACTTTCAACTACAGCCAGAGAAAAACAAAGCTGCTACAAAAAAAATGATAGTGAGAGTCTATACACCCACGCGCAGTGCAAATGTAGCCAAGGCCTATAGCAAATTTGATCTACTGAGCTGAACAATCCTTCATTCCTTCAGTTGTCCTGAAGCATGCACACCACCATCTGTCTTCCCAGAAATCAACGCAACAATCTGTTTAGCAGATACCTGAAACAGCTGAAAAATGAAGGCACTTGCTGTAAATCTATCATCGTTTCACCAGAATGTCGATAGAGAGAGGAGGCATTACTAGGCTTTTTTGTTTTTCTTCAAAATTGGAGAGGACAGAATTATATCTTTTTTTTTTTTTTTGAACCAGGCTTTTGATCAATAGATTAAAGTGAACTTATGCTCTCCAACGATTCATCTTGTCAGACACTCTCCCATTTAGGTTGAACAATTAAACATACCGATAAAACACACAACAAAGCAGAACCGATACACTTTGGAAGCGGGTTCCATTACTACTGATAAACTTGTTTTTTTTTTTTTAAATAAATCATCAGGGCCTCATCAGAAGACATGCTGAACTTCACCCTGATGGGGCAGTAGCGTGACCCCCTGCACAACATTGGAGGCATTCTTCCTCCCCTTGTGTTGTTATTTTTCACAGCCAGCCTCCAAGGTCAGGACACCTAAAGCCCGGGTGGTCCGGGTACTTTGTCTGTTCAGCATGTGTGTCATCGCCGGCCTCGGGAGCCTTAGGGCTCGGCCGTGAGCTGGAATATTTCTCGGCTGATAACTTCAAAGAACAACGAGCCAGGGACTGCAGTCATGTGCTGGATTCTTGTGACCGCACCGCGGCAGAGAAAGGTCACGACCCAACGGGCTGTAGGTTCAAAATCCAAGAGTGCTTCAATCAAAAGATTGATCTTTTAGCACACCGAGAACGCCGCCTTAAAACATTAAAACTTCCCCCCACGGCGCTAAAACTGCTGAAGCAATCATACGTCGCCTCGCTCCTCGCTGCCTCATTTGTGACGTCGACAAATCAGAGAATCTCCCCGAATCGGCGTTGTCACCGGCAGCGGAGTGCGCAACTTAGCAAACAGGATTGTGATTAATGGGAGTTAAGAGTGGCATCTTTACAAGCCACACGAAAAGAAGCCACAGGCGAGAGAAATGGGACCTGGGTTGAATAACACCGCCAGAGCTCAACACTGAATCAACGAGCATGACAGACAGCCTTAGCAGCACCGGCGTGAGGTGCTGGGCCGCAGCAGGAGGCGAGCAGGTGGCGCAGACGAAACCATCCATGAAGCCAGGTGTTTAGGGGCCTTCTGCAAACGGCCAATGCATCACAGTGATGAATGGAGGAGGGGTCGACAGCAGGGATATGAGGTGTTGGATTCAGTGATGCCTAGAGGGGCGGGGGGACGGATGGCGATAAGAGTTTTAGGGTTCACCTCGTTCTGCTGATCCCCTCATCGCTAACCGTGCATTTTGTCCATCTTAATAGCATGCCACACACACACCTCCAGCCAGGGAAAATATGTTCAGCATGGAGTTGAGGTGTCACACCTGTAATCCTGGATACTCGGGAGATAACCATAACCAGCTTGAACAACATACAGTTGAAGCCAGAAGTCCACATACACTGAACAAAATGAAACGCACTCCTTTTCTTTCCTCAGCGTCTGAAGTAAAATCAGGCCACGTTCATCTCATTTTACGTCAGATAGAATTACCAAAATGAATAATAATAGAAAGAATATGTCAGAGACTTATTTATAAATAACTGAAGTGTCATAAGCTTCCATATGTTTTCTGATTATATGGTTTCATTGCTGTTGCAAAACAATTTGGTCAAATGTTTTGGGTTTCCTACAAGCTTCTCATAGCACATTTTTCACTTTGAGGTTGCCACGTCAAAACAATGGCTCTATTGTCCTCAAGCCACTTTGTAACCACTGTCTGTATGCTGTGATAACAACTTATCGTTTTCTTGCCGCAATTCCTTAAAAGTCAGATTTGGGGAGCGCAAAACTCCACAAGTTTTGTTCATCCTGTTGCAAACTTTCCACCTGAGCTCTACCAGAGTTACCATGGGGTCACACTGCTGCCCGTCTGATTAGTGCGGCCCTGGTCTCAGTAGTTAGTTCACATAAAGAGTCTCGGTAGGCTTGCAGTTGCAGTTGATGAACTTGAGCAGTGAACCATGAAATGTTTAAATCGTGGAATATAGTTATATAAACTTACCCTGCTTTATACTCTCACACATCCTGATCCTTGACCCATCTTTGTCCTCATGATGGTCTTTGTTTTTTTTTATATTATACAATATTTTGATCAAATTTAGTATATTGGACTTTTCAAGGAAATCAACAAAGGAGACTAATGGCAAATGGACGAAAAAATTTTTCTGATTTTAATTTGCTAAAAATGTGTAAATGTTAAACAAACTGAAAAAAAACAAATTCAAATGATAAAAAAAAAACATACTAATGCAGTTATTGAATCTTTGTGAGACAAACAGCCCGTTATTCCTGCAAACGTTTGAACCGTAATCTTGACCGGGCTGGAGAGGCGTCTGTTCTCAACCTTCAGTTGTGCTAGAGAGCGTGTTTCTGAATGTCTTTCGGTCTCATGTCATGGCATTAGCTTGGCCTCGGAGTTATGCTGAACAAACCAACAGGCCTGTCATTACACTGATAGATATTATTGAAGAGGGTCACGCAACGCTTAACTCTGGCACTCAGCGTAAGCGCTGCCGTCTGATTGACAACCTGAAACAAAGAAACTCAGCGACAACTGGGTCTTACGTGATACCGGGGAGAATCACTCAAATTTAATTTTGTAATGTCGATAGACAAGACAAAGAAAAAGTTTTTGGTTTTTTTTCTGTTTTTTTCTTGCACTAAACTGGCCCCCAAAGTGGTCAATTGGTTGGTGCAAAATTAATTGCATCTTGTTTTGTAAACAGATTTTCTGTAATATTGTTAAATATATTCACACTTGGGATTCATCAAAGTTGTACATAAGTATTTGGGTTTTATTTAACACACATATTCATACCACACATATTCTCCTTATATAATTTGTGAAAGGTGTATCTTTTTGCCTACATTTCAATCTAAATCCATTATTTTCCTTTGCATAAAAGTTACAAAAACGAATGTAACTTTGATGCTTGCTGTTGGACTGCAGTCGCCAGACATCTGTAGTCTATAATTTTTTTTTTTTTCATTATATGTAGAAAACATTGTGCCGCTAGCATTCAGACAACAAATACGCTTTACACTGACCAACCTTCCTAGAAGACTGACCTTGGTTTGTGTTGTTTTTGTCTTTCTTCAAAGCAGATGGCAGATGTCACTGCATGACAGACCGTAAATCAGAGATTCCAGCTGAAATGATGTCAGCCCTTTACATCATGTGTTGTCACCTCACGCTATGAAGACATGTGGACATGTGGTCGCTCTCATAGCTACATTCACTCCTCAGACTCACGAGAGATTTTTCCAGGGGTTAACTAGTCGCATAAACAGATGAACAGCGTACGTCTTGCAGCATGAAACAAATCAGTAAGTTAGGAATCAGTTCTCTAAGCTGATTGAGCCTCTCTAGTGATACGGAGGTGATAAAGCAGAGCAATATTAATTTAATTGTAGAATGTGGCTGTATTAATTATTTTCCATTCTATTTAAAAACAAGCATAGGATTTTTTTTTAGTGTGCCTTGTGTTATGTCACAATCACAAACAGCAAGAAGTGTAAAATTTGTGTGATATTTTATTATATACGATTCACATTGTTTCGTTTTCTTCCACTTATTTAATACTACAAAAAAATAGTATTTAGCATTTAATTGTTGCTGGATTTCAGAGTAATCGTAGTTGCTTCAACTATTCAGTTATTTAAAAGGGGGAAATTGAGCAGTTTTTCTTTTTTACCTTATGTTACAGTTCTCTACATTTAATATGGTAAAACTACAAGCGCATGAACTGAAACTCCAAGTGTAAATTGTAAATGGACTGCACATAATGAGGGAAGCTGGAAGGAAACTTAAAATATTCCAGTTGCCATTGCCACCCCCATTTCATATCAATTCAATTATAAAACACCAAAGAAATTAGGATGGAAATTGTCATTTTTACCATTAGGTGTTTTTGCTAGGACATTAAAGCTCACCTTTATCCGCTAAATTCCCATCTGACTATTTTCATGCTACCCATTACTCACTATGAACTTCTGCAAAGCCGAAAGACTGACAGACTGCGGGTAGAAAAGCCAAAAAGTATTACAGCCTGTATCCGAAAGCTTTAATGACGTATGGAGATTTGTATTGTCCGTGCTATTCAAAATTTACAACAGCAATTATTCACGGATAGCAAGACAGTCACAGTTTGGTAAAAGTTTTACTGCTCCCTACATTCTTGCTGTTGCCAGTTTCTGAGTCAGTAATTCAGCAGATTCCTCTGGAAGCGATTCTGAGAAACCGTGCACATGAACTCCTGACATTTACAGGAGCAGGAATGATTTCTCCGATTGTCTTAAAACGTGCCTGTCCAGGCATTACCAGACACTTGGACTACGTGGTGGACATTGTTCATTTATTTGTGGCATTAAAGGATTTTGGTTAATAATATCAGCTCTTTAACGGAGCCATCACTCTGGTCTTTATGCGGTGGCGACTTCGTCACCCAGAATGCAGCTAGGAATGGAGCTGTACATGTGTTGCTTTATTTAAACAGTAACACCTCGCTGTAAACCTGTCAGCGCTATTAATCTGGGGCAGAGACGATGCGAAACGATCCACCTTTGAATTTCACGGCTCCCCGTTGTCTTGTGTCGCTCATGTGTGGCGACTGACCTCAGCTGATCATGTAACTACAAAAACATTTATACGCCTTAAACTTTTGCACATCGTCACCTTACAATCACAAACTTTAAATCTATTTTTTTGGGCGGGGGGGAATTTGTGTGATAGACCAAAAGAAAGTAGCCCTTGATTGAGAAGTGGAAGGAAAGAGAAATTTTTTTGCTAAAGAAACCCAAAAAGGTTGGTGTGCATTTGTATTCGGTCCCAACTCCCAAAGCTGGTTAATCCATCAAATTGCGTAGTAAAAAGATAACCAGTGAATGCACCATTTCCATGGTTAAACACGATGGAGGAGGCATCATGATGCTTCTCTTCAGCAGGGAAGAGATGACGGGAAGATAGCTCATCAGATATAAGCCTTGAGCAAAACATTTTAGAGGATTTGGGGATGGCGTGGAAGTTCATGTTCAAGGAGGACAATGACCCTAAACCTACAGAGGAGACATGTCGACCAGGTTGCATCGTGAGCCTGAGCAAATTGAGGAAAAATGGATGAATACTTTTCATCAGCAAGATCTGGTTGCGATCTGACGGCATTTAAGCTTTTTCTGTAAAGTGACAAAGTGTGAAAAAGTTTAAGTCTATAGATATTTTACATGTCGCCTAATGTGTTTTTTTCCATTAGTTGAGGTATGTCAGATTTTGTGGTACAAAGCATTTATTTTATGAACAAATTGCTCTGAGCATTCTCTGCGTTCACGCCGTGCTTCGTGCTCAGTGGCCTAATGTACCCTGAACAGCTGTGCACTTAGCGGCTTGAGATGAATGACAAGTTGATTCGTGAACTATTACATGAGAAAGATGAGCATAAGGTGAAGGGTGTAGCGCGAGCATCAACGTCTCGTGTGCATTTTTGACCAAGACCAACGGAAAATGGTGTAACATCATGTTAAACATACTGAGGACAAATAATTGATGGACTTATTTATTTAAAGAGAGTTAACCAACTTTGCTACCAACAACACAATAATTTTTGTTTTTAGCTTACCTGATAATGCAAAACTAAAACCAAACATTTGAGAAAATAATATTGATGCATTTAAGCAGCTGTACAGAAAAATTGAAGCATAATCAATGCATCGCAATGATGAAGTCAGAACTCAGTTATTTATGTCTTTTTTTTTTTAAAGTATGTATACCAAATGTCACATCTGGTAAAAGGTACAACAATGTGTTGCGTCATAAGGTCCTTCATTCATTGATGACGGCGTCAAACAAACATTTCCAACAGAGAGAATAAAAAAAAAAAAAAAAAAAGGAAGTCTGTTGTGTTTAAGCTAAAATTCAGACACGCTGAGAAACGTATATCGCAGCTTTGCAGCCCAGCTGGATTGCGTTTTTTAGCAGCCAGTATCCAGGTAACTGAAAAAAAACAAAAACACAAGAAACACATTTTATTTTTTTTAAACTCCACAACTTGTACTTATATTAAACATATTTAAAATCACCCATATGGATTGAAGACTCAACTATCTAAGACATTATTTGTTGAGAAAACTTTCATGTGGATAATAAAAGATGCACTCACTGATTCGGCGTCATGCTCCAAGCCTGTGTCATGATGGTCCATTTCATCGTCTCTAAATTCCTTTATCACCTATTGAAGGGAACCACAAATTAACACTTTTTACATCACTTCTTGGTACAGACTACTAACAATGAATTTTATCATTTGTTCATAAAAAAAAAAAAAAAGTGTCCCGCACATGTTTTATCGATGATGTTAAACAAACCAGTCATGGAGAATAATGCTATTTGATCAGGCAGGATCAAATTAACAGTTATCATTAACAGGAATGAGTTCAGGTTAAATAATCAAGTCAACTATAGATATCGCATTACATACGGCACAGAAAATGGCGCTTCTGAACAACTTCAAACATTTGCAGACTTTATTCCTAGTCACGATTTAGATAAAACAAGTAAGGATAAAATATTGTCAGTAAGTGTCATCTTTGAGTTTGGCTTCAGTCAGTTTGCTGGGGGACTTGGTCGAATACCTTTTTGCTTAAAGTTAAACACAAAGTACAAACGTCTGAAGTGTGGCCCTCACTTGTAGCAGTTCAGTGTATCTCTCTGGGTCACTCTCCATCAGCGCTCTAATCTGGCTGTTGTAGTGCTCAGAGATGCTCTCCTCCACTGCCACTGTGCACGCCATGGCCCCCTCTTTACCCAGCAGAGCAGTGGACGCCCCTGGAGGATGTGCAAAACAAGAGAGATTAATACAAGTAAAACAGTAATCTTGTCTTTTTTACCGGCTTTTTTACCGGCTGTGTCAAGAGAGTTTTGTGTTTTTACTTATCTATTGTCTTTTTTTTTTTTTTTACATTACAGCTATACGGACACTGTATATTTATATGCTGCCCCAACCTAAAACAAACCCAGCCAGGTTCCAGAGTGGCAGGAGAGCCGTGGGTCGAACTCTGTTCTCAGCAAGGATTTCGTTGAATTTTGATAGGTGTTTCTTTTCTTGATCCCACATTTGCTTGAAAAACAAACAAACAAAAAGGTTCAAATACTACTCGTACCATTCAGCTTGATCTGACAAAATTATTTAACTGAATATAAGTATAAATTTTGATTCCTTTTTTAAAAAAATCTATTAAATTATTTAAGTACATATCTAATAAAAAAATGGATCTAACAAATGAAAAATTATAAACCCCGAGTCTCTCTTTTTTTTTGTCTTACTGTGAACATTTTCTCACTGTTATTAATGGTTTAACTGTATTATTCTCAAATATCGAACAACATATTGGCTGAGAAATGAAAACAGTTGCTAGGTTAATAAATTGATGATGCTGTCATTCTTTGAGCATTAAACATTTTTTTGGGGGGGAGGGGGCATAACCTTTCATAAGTTTCAATGTAAATTGAGAAACATACATGACCACATAATGGAACTTTTTAAAACGCTCCAACTATCAATTTCTGACCAGCATATACGACCTCTGCACTATTTAAAATATATTTTAATGTTCTTTAACATGAGACCTTTTGTAGTAACAGCCAACTCTTTTGAACGTTCCGCTCACGAACCTATTTTTAGACATGATGGGGTTTCGACACCTGCAGGTTTTCTATGGCATGTTTACCTGGATGAGTGGTCCAGTTCTGGACCGGCCCAACACTGCCATCTGCCCGGCGTAGATGCGATTAGCACCGTATTCACCCGCGTGATCCACGCGCAGCATCCGGTGCATCATCTCCTTCTCCTTGCTGTCGCGCGGCGCAGGAACAACACTGTAGGCACGAGCGCTGTTCTGGAGGCAGCCTGCGTAAACATTATAATGTAAGCATGAGTAACTTGAGTAAATCCTTCAAAGATGGTGTCCCATCTCTAACTGCAGGGGGGGAAAAGTGGCAGATTTAATACTGAATAAAAATATTTCAGTAATATCAAACAGATACATTTTGTTTTAAGCACGTTCACAATGTAACTTCAAAGAAAATGTCATGATGCCAAGCTGACAGTTACATCATGGCTATCTTAGGTAAGTGTTTTTAGCATTTTAGCTTCACGCTGATAAACCAGCAGCTCACCTGTGCATTTTAAACTCTGTCGGATCATCGCTGGTCTGACAAACTGAGGCCAGTCACAGAAAGCCGTGTGCGCTGCTCTGTGCATTATAGTTAGCGAAGGATTTAACCGCTACCGTAGAAAAACACACGCAAGAGGACACTGAGCGTCAGCTGGCTGATAAACCAAACGCACACTTATGACGTAGGCGCGCTTTACGACGACGCCCGATTATGGCAGGCCGTTGTACCATTTAATTAACGAAACGTTGGGCAACAACTTCTACTAGATTAAATTACCTTTTAAATCGGGATTTACTGAAGTGTGTTCCTCAGACAGAGATTAAAATACCCTCAGACATTTCTTAGTCTGGAGTCAACCAAGCTGTTTTTTCAAGTAAAGTTCAAAAGAGGACTCAAATTATATATGACTAGATGCAATACAGATTAAGCCCTATTTGCCTCATGGTGTGTGATGAAACATGTTTTTCTTTTTTATTTATAATTGACAATGAAAGTCCACTACCAACATCATCTGGAAAGGTGAAGGAAGTAAAGAAGGAAGGACTACTGTAAGGAGTGACGGCTCATAGATGACCCGGTAACCTTTCAGCAGGACAATGGTCCCAAGTATACAGCCAAGATATCAAAATAGTGTCTCCAGGAGTTCCTTAAATGACTGTGAGTGGTCGACCAGAGTCCCAAACCTCTGACTGATCAGACTGAATCTGATTAAACATTTCTACCAAGATCTGAACATGACTCTGCACTGATGTTTCCAATTCAACTTGATGGAGTTCTGGTGACTTGAAAGAGACAGGCACCCCAAACTTGTTGCATCATATTTAAGAAGACGTGCGGCTTTAAATTACTGTCTATAGTATTGAGTGAAGGCTGTGAATACTTATGTATTCCTCCAAAACAAAATTACATTATGGAGTGTTTTGTGTATTGAGAGAAAAAAAAATAGATTTTTTTTTTTTTGAAACAAGGTCATAAATGCAAAATGTGGGAAAAAACCGAAGCGCTGTGAATTATACGAGCGTCGTTTCTGTTTTCCGTATCCACCGTGCTTTGTGAAAACACCTGCACAGGATCACGAGCTGCTGAGGTGAACAGGTTCAACACCATGGATAATTTACTTGTCTGTCACAACACAAACAAATCCACGCTTCTCTCCAGCTAATTCAGTGCTCACAGTTTACTTGGCCTACATATATTTGGCCTGTGGGGCATAAACAAACATTTAAAGGTGAAAATTACATTTTGGCGGCTCTCTCTTTGTTTTTCCTGTGCTAAACAAATTTTGACTGTTTTCTTTGTTTAGGCATGTTGTGTAAGAGGCAATTAGGCAAAGAAAATGTGGGCTTTTATGGAGCAATTTGTGTTATTTTTGAAGGTCTACAGATGGCAGTGCAGCACAGTTAAAATAGGCAGAGGGACGTTTCAGCTCATGTACACCAGCTGGTCCCAGTTTGAAAGATTTCAGTTGAAGTCAACACATTTTTACTAGAAACAAAAAAAAAAGCTTCATTTAGCATTTTAACTTAAATTAAAAAGCAAAGAAAAAAATATCTTCCTAGAATTATAACTATGATCTCTTATAATCCTGCTGTCATGAGTTGCATTAGCAAATATTAGTCTGATTCCTGCTTTTGATGTCTAATAATGACAGCAATAAACATAATAATAGTAATAATGAAAACAATAAATTACACAACACCTAAAACAGACTGAGTGTAGAAATGTGTGAAGAGGTTGACTGCTGCAGCAATACGGTGGTCAAAAGTAAACAACGCCAGGGCCATAAATGGCAGGGTGTGTTGGTTCTGTCTGTATGTGTGTTTGTGGTGAGACACCGGATATGTGTTTCCTTATCTGTCTGTCTGACTCTGGGTTGCTACATACGTGTGGCCTCGTATCGGTGGGTTACCCAGGGCTTTCAGTGCGAGTGTATGTTGGTTTTACTGCAATAAAAAAACATTTCAAATAACTTTCACAATCGCCTTTGGTGATCTTCTCTGCTTCTAATTTAAAGCAACTAATTGCTGGTGTTTGGAAAGTCGCACCGCAGAAGCAGCGTTTCCTCCTGGTTCTCTGTTTTCACATTTTATTCGGCTGTTACTGAAAATAAACTCACTTCCGATTTTAAGGGCTGATGAAAACAAGTGTTGAAATTTATGAAGGTTTTTTTTTTTTTTTAGATATTTAGTTTGAAATAATTAACAGGGACATTCAATTCAATAAATCTGATTTTTGGAGTGAAATTACACAGAATATTTCAAGGTCAGAAAAAAGATCGTAAAATATGGAACTGAGAGGCAACAGCAAAAAAAAACAAAAAAAACAGACAGACTTAGAGAACACAATGTTTCAGAAATCTATTACAATTGTTTCCGATCATTGTGGTAGTAAATTACAACGACCACTGAAACAAAACTATTTACTCTTCTCCAGTAGTTTCAGATTTTGTCATGTATCAAACTGAAACTGCAGTGAAATTTATTTAGATTTCCTGTAGCACACTAAAACAGCGTTCTAGTTCATAATTATAGCTCGAAGGAAAATGATACATGGTTTTCTGGATTTTTCAACAAAAACATCTAAGCAGATTAATATGTAATTATGTTCAGCTCTCTTTATTTACTCCTAAATTAAATTATGTTGACTTAATTAGTCACATGAATTAGTTTTCATCAGTGGTGCTGGTTTTCATCATGGCCAGGCTAAAGTCAGGACATGGATCCAATTGAGAATCTGTAGCAAGACTTGGGATTGATGCTGCAGCTAACATCCATCCGGTGTTAGCTGCAGCTATTCTGGAAAAAGTACAGGGCAAATGTTTTAATTATAAGAAAAAAACTGGTGGAGATAATCTACCAAACGTATTTCAGCTGTAATTGTTGTGAAAGTTAGTAACAGAAAGCTGAACACATACATTTCAAGGCCATGCCATTTTCTTTCCACTTCCCTTCTACATTGTTTTCGTCTGTCACATAAAATCCCAATCAAATACACTGAAGTTTGTAGTCGTTACATAACATGGGAAAAAGTTCAAGCATTTCATGCTGGATGTCAACTATTGGGCCAAACAGTGACTCACAGTGACACCGTCTTACCCTTTTAGTATTTGGAGTTAATTGTAATTTTTTTCTTGGCTTGTGTTTATTCTGCCGCTTTTTGAGAAATTGGTATCCTGGTTCTCAAAAGAGTAGGACTGAGAGAGCTCTGAGGTTTTCCGACCTCGTACCAAAACTTTCAGCGATAGAATGCGTCTATTAGTTTAGAACCACGCGTACACAAGCCAAATCCAAGCTTTTTTTCTTTTTAAATTAGGATTAGAGAATCTGTTCTAAACAAGGAACAAATGAAAAAGAAAAAGATACTTTAAAAAGAAAACATGTTTGTGGTCATTGTTTGTTATGTTGGAAAACAGATCATCGCCTAATTGTCTGTTTGTTAGAAGACGCTTCTCCTGAGTGATGTTTCTAGCCCTCTCTTCATTCCTGAGCAGAATAGCGAGTGAGCTCTGTTGGATGAAAAGCAGACCTACACATGGATTGTATCAGGATGCTTTGCTGCTG
Organism: Poecilia formosa; assembly: GCF_000485575.1. Taxonomy (NCBI): domain Eukaryota; kingdom Metazoa; phylum Chordata; class Actinopteri; order Cyprinodontiformes; family Poeciliidae; genus Poecilia; species Poecilia formosa. The sequence continues at coordinate 1,228,264 of NW_006799950.1, forward strand.
GCATGACAAAAAAGTCATGGTATCCCTCACCTTTTTGGGGGAAATGATGTTCCAGATGTCTCAAATAATTAGAATGAGGATTCATCTCAGAAAACAACTTGGCAGGCAGTCATCTTCTGCTGTCCATTCCTGTGTTTCATGCAGGATTTCAGTCTGTCCTCCTTGCTTTATTTGGACACATGCAGCCTTTTTTCTTGCAAGATTCTTTTCTTATGTTTTTTTTTCCACAGGCAAAACTGTCACCAATGATTGCAAATATTTTCAAGCTAGTGGATAATTATATACATTTATTGAGATGCATCAAATCCAGAAGCTGTATTGAAATGTGTTTCTTCTCTGGTCATAAGCTAAAAAAACAAAAAGGAACAACATTTTAACATTCAGTATTGTCATCAGCGTCCTGCCAACAGAGAAGAAAATCACCATGCCTTCCAGTCTCTAGATTTTACTTTGTCTCCACTGATCTCATTTCATCTGTTTCAACTGTGCAGCAATACTGGGCCACGGCGTTCAGGCTTTATAAAATACAAAATGGTTCAATCTCAAAACACAATATGTCAAAAAAACATGGAGGATTTTTTCTTTTTTTAAGGAGGCTAGAAACTTGAACTTCCCTCCAGCTTCTATTAGAGGCAAACGGCTGTTTTCATTAGTCAGCACTATGCCATGGCAATCCTATGCAAGCAGATTTTAAAACATTAGGAGAGATCGCCCTGACTGACTTGCATCAATGGCACTTTCTTGTCTCTTTGGCTTTCTGAAAAGAAAAAATAGAGTTTTACTTACTCAAAACTTTTTAAAGGCACCTTCATATCTATCTACTTATATCTAGATAAGATAAGATAAAAAGTAACAATAATGTGAGTGGTCCATGGCTTATTATGCAACAAGACTGTCATTCAACGGGGGTACAGCTGAACTATTTTTTAGCTGCAAGATTGTCAAATAAAAATGTAGGGAGCTGAAAAGGGTCCTACAAAACACTTCAGTTTTTCCATAACCCAATCAAATTTCCACCAAGTTCTAACCAAAGACCAAGAGACAGAAAAAAGGTACAAAAGAAATATCTGTCTCATCTCAGATAAAGTGCAAGATTAAGATCCTGGGCTCAGTGAGATTTTGTCTCAGACATTGTACAAATTATGAACCACAAGGAATAAGTTAGTACATGTTTCTAAAGTAAATGTCAAGAGCCAAATTATACATGTCTCAGTCTTTAGTTGAGCTTATTCATAGATCCAACATTACACTTTTTCTGCCTCTAAGAAAGAGGGATAAAGGCTGTAGCCAAATTCAGCAAAAGCAATAATTTGAAAAAATAATTAGAATGAACCAGGATACTTACTTTGAACAAAAATTGATTCAAGTACACTGTAAACATCTATTATACTAAACAATGGTGCAGTTTTTTTTAAAAGGTTTCTTATTTAAATTTGATGCACAGTTGCAGGTCATTATTGGAACTATGGATCAGTACTTTTTTTTTATTTAGATTTGATGAACTGTGAGCATTTCTAGTTAAAATAGGTTTTAAATAGCCAACTACTTCACATGTATTAACAAACAATTGTCATGTCATCTCATTTTCTTCAGGTTGTGTGTCTTGGTGCCAGGGGCGCGGTGTAAGGGGGAACAGTTATGGCAATTCTAAGGGTCCTTGACCGACAGGGGGCCCCACACACAACCCCCCCCCCCCCCAGCAGCAGTTCTAACCACTATGCCAGCATAAACCCTTTCTCCCACATCCCAGTGAAAAAAAGGTAAGCAACACTGTGTCCAGTTACAACCTAGTTAGCATCATTCCAGGGAATCCATAGGGATTTCTCTTTACAATTACACAACAAAAACAATATATTTCT
>NW_006799950.1:1230132-1259600 GCF_000485575.1 Poecilia formosa
TAAATGAATTTACTTTTTAAAGTTTACCAGCCTAGAAGGTTGCTGCAGAGGTTCCTTGTGATGGCCGCCACTGCTGCTGCTGCTGCAGAGGAAGAAGTCAGAAGCTCAGCGATCTCTAACCAGGATTGAGATGAAGATGCCAGTCATGAGAAGTGATGGAGTCCTAGCCAAGTATTGATGAATCCTGCAAATCAGTGATGAGCTTTATAGAGGCACCACCTGAACCACATCACCTCCCACTTTCTCCTGAAGCTCTCCCCAAGACCTGAGATAAACCGCTGATGACACAGCCCAAGGGGGGAGGTACTGGACAGACAGCGGGCCAGGAGAATAGATAACAAACATTTCTCTTCAACATATTTCAAGCCTTTGCACACGCCCACCGCCAAGCACTTTACCAGCTGACCATTACTTAGAAATAAGCCCTCGTTGCCATCTTCCTCCTCTTTCTAAATCCCTGCTGGGTCAAAATGAATGCATGCACAGCGTTTGACCTGGAGGTCACCGGAGCACACACCTCAAACTGTTGTACCGTAAAGTTTCTTCTACAAAAATGGAAACTTTTTTTTTTTTGACATCACATATTATGACACATAATAACATAAACATATTGCTTCTGTAGTTTGTGTGCAAAAAAAACAAAAACTTATGGTGGCAAAAATCTAAATGAACTTGTCAAACAGCAAAACTATAATTTCCCTGCAAAAGAGAATAGAATAGATCTATGCAGCTACAGATGCACTGAAATGTCAGCTGATTATAAGCTCGACTAACATCGACTTTTCACCCAAAGGTGGAAACTCTAAAATTTGAATTTGTTCAAACCAGTGAATGTACCACAGCTGACAGATTTAGCTATGGTAAATCTGTCAGTGTTTTTCACTTTCGCTGAATGAAAAACACTTAAACATAACTACTGCTTGTGCCAGTGGGGTAATTAGAAGAGAACATACTAGATTTGGCAGACATTTAAAAACTCTTAGGGTTAAAGGATAGATCAGTGAGAAAACACATTCAGAGAGCGAGCTTTTAGAAATGCTAATGGGTGATGATTGCTCATTAGAGTTAATAAACACATTTTAACATATCAATCATTCTGCTTTTGTTGCAAAAATAATAGTAAGACCATGTTTTAAAGCAACTGCTCCTATGACACCGTCCCATTATGTTAACTCTGCTCCTGAAAGAATAACAATACATGATGACTGCTAATTACAGGAACTGTAAAAGAAAATATTTAAAATACTATTCATAGGTTCTCTGATAATATTGTTCTGAATGCAAAATTGGAATCGGGTGTTCTGAATTGAATCTAAGTCAATGAAAATGCAAGAATGTTAGCAAAGAAAAAGAAATGATTTAAGTAGCATTTTCAAACTGAAAGGTGATGAAACAGACGAGCTAAAGCTAGCTGCTTTGTGTGTCTTTTGCTTTGAATATTAAACTGGAATAATAAACTGAACCAAAGGTGCAATGATTAAAACTAAGAACAATGTGGAATATATGTGATTGACTCTGAATCTGTATGAATGGATTATTGCAGGATTGACTATACATTTCTGCATATTAATTTGTTTTTCTTTGGGGTTTTTTGTAAAGTGCTTCAAAACAGCAATCTGTTTTTAACCAAATCCAAATCGCATCAGAAGGTCCTTTAGGAGGCTATTCCAACACTAGTTGTGTGTTTTCACCTTATCCTCAAATATAACTCAAAGTATTTGACAGATTACAGCTAAAAGAAAGATATTTCTTCACCACAGAAAACGTCTGCAAATCTCCAAAACCTCTGATTGAACCTAAACGAGTCAAGTTTAACCATTTCTAACCTACAAAGTAAAAGATTTTGTGCAGTGCAGATGATCTTTCTTTACCTGCAGCTTCTTGCCTGTCCAGGTCAGTGTCTGCGGATTCCCGGGGTCGGCTGGTTAGTTTTGTTGGGTTCTGGTGATGAAAGTGACAGAGTATTTGAAAGTGATCTGCAACCGTACCCTCTCTCAGATGGCCTTAGGGTGACGTACCGACGATGGCTGAAGGATCACAAGCCGCAGGGCTCTAAAATTCTCATCAATGAAATGCACACCATCCTAAAGTGTCAATCACGGAAAGTAATGATCGCTTGGAAGGCCAAAGGCTACAGGGCAGCGCTACAGGCACTGAGTGGGACCTTGAAAAAAGTCCGGAGACTGCGGTGTGTGTGCGTGTCTAAATATGTGAAGATGAATAAACCACAGAATCCAAGATAGAATTGATCCAATCGATGAAAACACAAATGAGTCTGATTGACAAGTGGATCATTTGATTTTTGGTATCGGAAAAGAAGGGGGCTGTACAATCACATAAGAGATACTAAAAAAAAGGGCAGATTAAAACGCTGTCCCATTTTTAAGCAACTTGTGGTATTTCATCTACTTTCAACTACAGCCAGAGAAAAACAAAGCTGCTACAAAAAAAATGATAGTGAGAGTCTATACACCCACGCGCAGTGCAAATGTAGCCAAGGCCTATAGCAAATTTGATCTACTGAGCTGAACAATCCTTCATTCCTTCAGTTGTCCTGAAGCATGCACACCACCATCTGTCTTCCCAGAAATCAACGCAACAATCTGTTTAGCAGATACCTGAAACAGCTGAAAAATGAAGGCACTTGCTGTAAATCTATCATCGTTTCACCAGAATGTCGATAGAGAGAGGAGGCATTACTAGGCTTTTTTGTTTTTCTTCAAAATTGGAGAGGACAGAATGATATCTTTTTTTTTTTGAACCAGGCTTTTGATCAATAGATTAAAGTGAACTTATGCTCTCCAACGATTCATCTTGTCAGACACTCTCCCATTTAGGTTGAACAATTAAACATACCGATAAAACACACAACAAAGCAGAACCGATACACTTTGGAAGCGGGTTCCATTACTACTGATAAACTTGTTTTTTTTTTTTTAAATAAATCATCAGGGCCTCATCAGAAGACATGCTGAACTTCACCCTGATGGGGCAGTAGCGTGACCCCCTGCACAACATTGGAGGCATTCTTCCTCCCCTTGTGTTGTTATTTTTCACAGCCAGCCTCCAAGGTCAGGACACCTAAAGCCCGGGTGGTCCGGGTACTTTGTCTGTTCAGCATGTGTGTCATCGCCGGCCTCGGGAGCCTTAGGGCTCGGCCGTGAGCTGGAATATTTCTCGGCTGATAACTTCAAAGAACAACGAGCCAGGGACTGCAGTCATGTGCTGGATTCTTGTGACCGCACCGCGGCAGAGAAAGGTCACGACCCAACGGGCTGTAGGTTCAAAATCCAAGAGTGCTTCAATCAAAAGATTTATCTTTTAGCACACCGAGAACGCCGCCTTAAAACATTAAAACTTCCCCCCACGGCGCTAAAACTGCTGAAGCAATCATACGTCGCCTCGCTCCTCGCTGCCTCATTTGTGACGTCGACAAATCAGAGAATCTCCCCGAATCGGCGTTGTCACCGGCAGCGGAGTGCGCAACTTAGCAAACAGGATTGTGATTAATGGGAGTTAAGAGTGGCATCTTTACAAGCCACACGAAAAGAAGCCACAGGCGAGAGAAATGGGACCTGGGTTGAATAACACCGCCAGAGCTCAACACTGAATCAACGAGCATGACAGACAGCCTTAGCAGCACCGGCGTGAGGTGCTGGGCCGCAGCAGGAGGCGAGCAGGTGGCGCAGACGAAACCATCCATGAAGCCAGGTGTTTAGGGGCCTTCTGCAAACGGCCAATGCATCACAGTGATGAATGGAGGAGGGGTCGACAGCAGGGATATGAGGTGTTGGATTCAGTGATGCCTAGAGGGGCGGGGGGACGGATGGCGATAAGAGTTTTAGGGTTCACCTCGTTCTGCTGATCCCCTCATCGCTAACCGTGCATTTTGTCCATCTTAATAGCATGCCACACACACACCTCCAGCCAGGGAAAATATGTTCAGCATGGAGTTGAGGTGTCACACCTGTAATCCTGGATACTCGGGAGATAACCATAACCAGCTTGAACAACATACAGTTGAAGCCAGAAGTCCACATACACTGAACAAAATGAAACGCACTCCTTTTCTTTCCTCAGCGTCTGAAGTAAAATCAGGCCACGTTCATCTCATTTTACGTCAGATAGAATTACCAAAATGAATAATGATAGAAAGAATATGTCAGAGACTTATTTATAAATAACTGAAGTGTCATAAGCTTCCATATGTTTTCTGATTATATGGTTTCATTGCTGTTGCAAAACAATTTGGTCAAATGTTTTGGGTTTCCTACAAGCTTCTCATAGCACATTTTTCACTTTGAGGTTGCCACGTCAAAACAATGGCTCTATTGTCCTCAAGCCACTTTGTAACCACTGTCTGTATGCTGTGATAACAACTTATCGTTTTCTTGCCGCAATTCCTTAAAAGTCAGATTTGGGGAGCGCAAAACTCCACAAGTTTTGTTCATCCTGTTGCAAACTTTCCACCTGAGCTCTACCAGAGTTACCATGGGGTCACACTGCTGCCCGTCTGATTAGTGCGGCCCTGGTCTCAGTAGTTAGTTCACATAAAGAGTCTCGGTAGGCTTGCAGTTGCAGTTGATGAACTTGAGCAGTGAACCATGAAATGTTTAAATCGTGGAATATAGTTATATAAACTTACCCTGCTTTATACTCTCACACATCCTGATCCTTGACCCATCTTTGTCCTCATGATGGTCTTTGTTTTTTTTTATATTATACAATATTTTGATCAAATTTAGTATATTGGACTTTTCAAGGAAATCAACAAAGGAGACTAATGGCAAATGGACGAAAACATTTTTCTGATTTTAATTTGCTAAAAATGTGTAAATGTTAAACAAACTGAAAAAAAACAAATTCAAATGATAAAAAAAAAACATACTAATGCAGTTATTGAATCTTTGTGAGACAAACAGCCCGTTATTCCTGCAAACGTTTGAACCGTAATCTTGACCGGGCTGGAGAGGCGTCTGTTCTCAACCTTCAGTTGTGCTAGAGAGCGTGTTTCTGAATGTCTTTCGGTCTCATGTCATGGCATTAGCTTGGCCTCGGAGTTATGCTGAACAAACCAACAGGCCTGTCATTACACTGATAGATATTATTGAAGAGGGTCACGCAACGCTTAACTCTGGCATTCAGCGTAAGCGCTGCCGTCTGATTGACAACCTGAAACAAAGAAACTCAGCGACAACTGGGTCTTACGTGATACCGGGGAGAATCACTCAAATTTAATTTTGTAATGTCGATAGACAAGACAAAGAAAAAGTTTTTGGTTTTTTTTCTGTTTTTTTCTTGCACTAAACTGGCCCCCAAAGTGGTCAATTGGTTGGTGCAAAATTAATTGCATCTTGTTTTGTAAACAGATTTTCTGTAATATTGTTAAATATATTCACACTTGGGATTCATCAAAGTTGTACATAAGTATTTGGGTTTTATTTAACACACATATTCATACCACACATATTCTCCTTATATAATTTGTGAAAGGTGTATCTTTTTGCCTACATTTCAATCTAAATCCATTATTTTCCTTTGCATAAAAGTTACAAAAACGAATGTAACTTTGATGCTTGCTGTTGGACTGCAGTCGCCAGACATCTGTAGTCTATAATTTTTTTTTTTTTCATTATATGTAGAAAACATTGTGCCACTAGCATTCAGACAACAAATACGCTTTACACTGACCAACCTTCCTAGAAGACTGACCTTGGTTTGTGTTGTTTTTGTCTTTCTTCAAAGCAGATGGCAGATGTCACTGCATGACAGACCGTAAATCAGAGATTCCAGCTGAAATGATGTCAGCCCTTTACATCATGTGTTGTCACCTCACGCTATGAAGACATGTGGACATGTGGTCGCTCTCATAGCTACATTCACTCCTCAGACTCACGAGAGATTTTTCCAGGGGTTAACTAGTCGCATAAACAGATGAACAGCGTACGTCTTGCAGCATGAAACAAATCAGTAAGTTAGGAATCAGTTCTCTAAGCTGATTGAGCCTCTCTAGTGATAAGGAGGTGATAAAGCAGAGCAATATTAATTTAATTATAGAATGTGGCTGTATTAATTATTTTCCATTCTATTTAAAAACAAGCATAGGATTTTTTTTTAGTGTGCCTTGTGTTATGTCACAATCACAAACAGCAAGAAGTGTAAAATTTGTGTGATATTTTATTATATACGATTCACATTGTTTCGTTTTCTTCCACTTATTTAATACTACAAAAAAATAGTATTTAGCATTTAATTGTGGCTGGATTTCAGAGTAATCGTAGCTGCTTCAACTATTCAGTTATTTAAAAGGGGGAAATTGAGCAGTTTTTCTTTTTTACCTTATGTTACAGTTCTCTACATTTAATATGGTAAAACTACAAGCGCATGAACTGAAACTCCAAGTGTAAATTGTAAATGGACTGCACATAATGAGGGAAGCTGGAAGGAAACTTAAAATATTCCAGTTGCCATTGCCACCCCCATTTCATATCAATTCAATTATAAAACACCAAAGAAATTAGGATGGAAATTGTCATTTTTACCATTAGGTGTTTTTGCTAGGACATTAAAGCTCACCTTTATCCGCTAAATTCCCATCTGACTATTTTCATGCTACCCATTACTCACTATGAACTTCTGCAAAGCCGAAAGACTGACAGACTGCGGGTAGAAAAGCCAAAAACTATTACAGCCTGTATCCGAAAGCTTTAATGACGTATGGAGATTTGTATTGTCCGTGCTATTCAAAATTTACAACAGCAATTATTCACGGATAGCAAGACAGTCACAGTTTGGTAAAAGTTTTACTGCTCCCTACATTCTTGCTGTTGCCAGTTTCTGAGTCAGTAATTCAGCAGATTCCTCTGGAAGCGATTCTGAGAAACCGTGCACATGAACTCCTGACATTTACAGGAGCAGGAATGATTTCTCCGATTGTCTTAAAACGTGCCTGTCCAGGCATTACCAGACACTTGGACTACGTGGTGGACATTGTTCATTTATTTGTGGCATTAAAGGATTTTGGTTAATAATATCAGCTCTTTAACGGAGCCATCACTCTGGTCTTTATGCGGTGGCGACTTCGTCACCCAGAATGCAGCTAGGAATGGAGCTGTACATGTGTTGCTTTATTTAAACAGTAACACCTCGCTGTAAACCTGTCAGCGCTATTAATCTGGGGCAGAGACGATGCGAAACGATCCACCTTTGAATTTCACGGCTCCCCGTTGTCTTGTGTCGCTCATGTGTGGCGACTGACCTCAGCTGATCATGTAACTACAAAAACATTTATACGCCTTAAACTTTTGCACATCGTCACCTTACAATCACAAACTTTAAATCTATTTTTTTGGGCGGGGGGGAATTTGTGTGATAGACCAAAAGAAAGTAGCCCTTGATTGAGAAGTGGAAGGAAAGAGAAAGTTTTTTGCTAAAGAAACCCAAAAAGGTTGGTGTGCATTTGTATTCGGTCCCAACTCCCAAAGCTGGTTAATCCATCAAATTGCGTAGTAAAAAGATAACCAGTGAATGCACCATTTCCATGGTTAAACACGATGGAGGAGGCATCATGATGCTTCTCTTCAGCAGGGAAGAGATGACGGGAAGATAGCTCATCAGATATAAGCCTTGAGCAAAACATTTTAGAGGATTTGGGGATGGCGTGGAAGTTCATGTTCAAGGAGGACAATGACCCTAAACCTACAGAGGAGACATGTCGACCAGGTTGCATCGTGAGCCTGAGCAAATTGAGGAAAAATGGATGAATACTTTTCATCAGCAAGATCCGGTTGCGATCTGACGGCATTTAAGCTTTTTCTGTAAAGTGACAAAGTGTGAAAAAGTTTAAGTCTATAGATATTTTACATGTCGCCTAATGTGTTTTTTTCCATTAGTTGAGGTATGTCAGATTTTGTGGTACAAAGCATTTATTTTATGAACAAATTGCTCTGAGCATTCTCTGCGTTCACGCCGTGCTTCGTGCTCAGTGGCCTAATGTACCCTGAACAGCTGTGCACTTAGCGGCTTGAGATGAATGACAAGTTGATTCGTGAACTATTACATGAGAAAGATGAGCATAAGGTGAAGGGTGTAGCGCGAGCATCAACGTCTCGTGTGCATTTTTGACCAAGACCAACGGAAAATGGTGTAACATCATGTTAAACATACTGAGGACAAATAATTGATGGACTTATTTATTTAAAGAGAGTTAACCAACTTTGCTACCAACAACACAATAATTTTTGTTTTTAGCTTACCTGATAATGCAAAACTAAAACCAAACATTTGAGAAAATAATATTGATGCATTTAAGCAGCTGTACAGAAAAATTGAAGCATAATCAATGCATCGCAATGATGAAGTCAGAACTCAGTTATTTATGTCTTTTTTTTTTTAAAGTATGTATACCAAATGTCACATCTGGTAAAAGGTACAACAATGTGTTGCGTCACAAGGTCCTTCATTCATTGATGACGACGTCAAACAAACATTTCCAACAGAGAGAATGAAAAAAAAAAAAAAAAAAGGAATTCTGTTGTGTTTAAGCTAAAATTCAGACACGCTGAGAAACGTATATCGCAGCTTTGCAGCCCAGCTGGATTGCGTTTTTTAGCAGCCAGTATCCAGGTAACTGAAAAAAAACAAAAACACAAGAAACACATTTTATTTTTTTTAAACTCCACAACTTGTACTTATATTAAACATATTTAAAATCACCCATATGGATTGAAGACTCAACTATCTAAGACATTATTTGTTGAGAAAACTTTCATGTGGATAATAAAAGATGCACTCACTGATTCGGCGTCATGCTCCAAGCCCGTGTCATGATGGTCCATTTCATCGTCTCTAAATTCCTTTATCACCTATTGAAGGGAACCACAAATTAACACTTTTTACATCACTTCTTGGTACAGACTACTAACAATGAATTTTATCATTTGTTCATAAAAAAAAAAAGTGTCCCACACATGTTTTATCGATGATGTTAAACAAACCAGTCATGGAGAATAATGCTATTTGATCAGGCAGGATCAAATTAACAGTTATCTTTAACAGGAATGACTTCAGGTCAAATAATCAAGTCAACTATAGATATCGCATTACATACGGCACAGAAAATGGCGTTCTGAACAACTTCAAACATTTGCAGACTTTATTCCTAGTCACGATTTAGATAAAACAAGTAAGGATAAAATATTGTCAGTAAGTGTCATCTTTGAGTTTGGCTTCAGTCAGTTTGCTGGGGGACTTGGTCGAATACCTTTTTGCTTAAAGTTAAACACAAAGTACAAACGTCTGAAGTGTGGCCCTCACTTGTAGCAGTTCAGTGTATCTCTCTGGGTCACTCTCCATCAGCGCTCTAATCTGGCTGTTGTAGTGCTCAGAGATGCTCTCCTCCACTGCCACTGTGCACGCCATGGCCCCCTCTTTACCCAGCAGAGCAGTGGACGCCCCTGGAGGATGTGCAAAACAAGAGAGATTAATACAAGTAAAACAGTAATCTTGTCTTTTTTACCGGCTTTTTTACCGGCTGTGTCAAGAGAGTTTTGTGTTTTTACTTATCTATTGTCTTTTTTTTTTTTTTTACATTACAGCTATACAGACACTGTATATTTATATGCTGCCCCAACCTAAAACAAACCCAGCCAGGTTCCAGAGTGGCAGGAGAGCCGTGGGTCGAACTCTGTTCTCAGCAAGGATTTCGTTGAATTTTGATAGGTGTTTCTTTTCTTGATCCCACATTTGCTTGAAAAACAAACAAACAAAAAGGTTCAAATACTACTCGTACCATTCAGCTTGATCTGACAAAATTATTTAACTGAATATAAGTATAAATTTTGATTCCTTTTTTAAAAAAATCTATTAAATTATTTAAGTACATATCTAATAAAAAAATGGATCTAACAAATGAAAAATTATAAACCCCGAGTCTCTCTTTTTTTTTGTCTTACTGTGAACATTTTCTCACTGTTATTAATGGTTTAACTGTATTATTCTCAAATATCGAACAACATATTGGCTGAGAAATAAAAACAGTTGCTAGGTTAATAAATTGATGATGCCGTCATTCTTTGAGCATTAACCTTTTTTTATTATTTATTTGGGGGCATAACCTTTCATAAGTTTCAATGTAAATTGAGAAACATACATGACCACATAATGGAACTTTTTAAAACGCTCCAACTATCAATTTCTGACCAGCATATACGACCTCTGCACTATTTAAAATATATTTTAATGTTCTTTAACATGAGACCTTTTGTAGTAACAGCCAACTCTTTTGAACGTTCCGCTCACGAACCTATTTTTAGACATGATGGGGTTTTGACACCTGTAGGTTTTCTATGGCATGTTTACCTGGATGAGTGGTCCAGTTCTGGACCGGCCCAACACTGCCATCTGCCCGGCGTAGATGCGATTAGCACCGTATTCACCCGCGTGATCCACGCGCAGCATCCGGTGCATCATCTCCTTCTCCTTGCTGTCGCGCGGCGCAGGAACAACACTGTAGGCACGAGCGCTGTTCTGGAGGCAGCCTGCGTAAACATTATAATGTAAGCATGAGTAACTTGAGTAAATCCTTCAAACATGGTTTCCATCTCTAACTGCAGGGGGGGAAAAGTGGCAGATTTAATACTGAATAAAAATATTTCAGTAATATCAAACAGATACATTTTGTTTTAAGCACGTTCACAATGTAACTTCAAAGAAAATGTCATGATGCCAAGCTGACAGTTACATCATGGCTATCTTAGGTAAGTGTTTTTAGCATTTTAGCTTCACGCTGATAAACCAGCAGCTCACCTGTGCATTTTAAACTCTGTCGGATCATCGCTGGTCTGACAAACTGAGGCCAGTCACAGAAAGCCGTGTGCGCTGCTCTGTGCATTATAGTTAGCGAAGGATTTAACCGCTACCGTAGAAAAACACACGCAAGAGGACACTGAGCGTCAGCTGGCTGATAAACCAAACGCACACTTATGACGTAGGCGCGCTTTACGACGACGCCCGATTATGGCAGGCCGTTGTACCATTTAATTAACGAAACGTTGGGCAACAACTTCTACTAGATTAAATTACCTTTTAAATCGGGATTTACTGAAGTGTGTTCCTCAGACAGAGATTAAAATACCCTCAGACATTTCTTAGTCTGGAGTCAACCAAGCTGTTTTTTCAAGTAAAGTTCAAAAGAGGACTCAAATTATATATGACTAGATGCAATACAGATTAAGCCCTATTTGCCTCATGGTGTGTGATGAAACATGTTTTTCTTTTTTATTTATAATTGACAATGAAAGTCCACTACCAACATCATCTGGAAAGGTGAAGGAAGTAAAGAAGGAAGGACTACTGTAAGGAGTGACGGCTCATAGATGACCCGGTAACCTTTCAGCAGGACAATGGTCCCAAGTATACAGCCAAGATATCAAAATAGTGTCTCCAGGAGTTCCTTAAATGACTGTGAGTGGTCGACCAGAGTCCCAAACCTCTGACTGATCAGACTGAATCTGATTAAACATCTCTGATTAAACATGACTCTGCACTGATGTTTCCAATTCAACTTGATGGAGTTCTGGTGACTTGAAAGAGACAGGCACCCCAAACTTGTTGCATCATTTTTAAGACGTGCGGCTTTAATTACTGTCTATAGTATTGAGTTAAGGCTGTGAATACTTATGTAGTCCTCCAAAACAAAATTACATTATGGAGTGTTTTGTGTATTGAGAGAAAAAAAAATAGATTTTTTTTTTTTTGAAACAAGGTCATAAATGCAAAATGTGGGAAAAAACCGAAGCGCTGTGAATTATACGAGCGTCGTTTCTGTTTTCCGTATCCTGTGCTTCGTGAAAACACCTGCACACAATCACGAGCTGCTGAGGTGAACAGGTCCAACACCATGGATAATTTACTTGTCTGTCACAACACAAACAAATCCACGCTTCTCTCCAGCTAATTCAGTGCTCACAGTTTACTTGGCCTACATATATTTGGCCTGTGGGGCATAAACAAACATTTAAAGGTGAAAATTACATTTTGGCGGCTCTCTCTTTGTTTTTCCTGTGCTAAACAAATTTTGACTGTTTTCTTTGTTTAGGCATGTTGTGTAAGAGGCAATTAGGCAAAGAAAATGTGGGCTTTTATGGAGCAATTTGTGTTATTTTTGAAGGTCTACAGATGGCAGTGCAGCACAGTTAAAATAGGCAGAGGGACGTTTCAGCTCATGTACACCAGCTGGTCCCAGTTTGAAAGATTTCAGTTGAAGTCAACACATTTTTACTAGAAACAAAAAAAAAAGCTTCATTTAGCATTTTAACTTAAATTAAAAAGCAAAGAAAAAAAATATCTTCCTAGAATTATAACTATGATCTCTTATAATCCTGCTGTCATGAGTTGCATTAGCAAATATTAGTCTGATTCCTGCTTTTGATGTCTAATAATGACAGCAATAAACATAATAATAGTAATAATGAAAACAATAAATTACACAACACCTAAAACAGACTGAGTGTAGAAATGTGTGAAGAGGTTGACTGCTGCAGCAATACGGTGGTCAAAAGTAAACAACGCCAGGGCCATAAATGGCAGGGTGTGTTGGTTCTGTCTGTATGTGTGTTTGTGGTGAGACACCGGATATGTGTTTCCTTATCTGTCTGTCTGACTCTGGGTTGCTACATACGTGTGGCCTCGTATCGGTGGGTTACCCAGGGCTTTCAGTGCGAGTGTATGTTGGTTTTACTGCAATAAAAAAACATTTCAAATAACTTTCACAATCGCCTTTGGTGATCTTCTCTGCTTCTAATTTAAAGCAACTAATTGCTGGTGTTTGGAAAGTCGCACCGCAGAAGCAGCGTTTCCTCCTGGTTCTCTGTTTTCACATTTTATTCGGCTGTTACTGAAAATAAACTCACTTCCGATTTTAAGGGCTGATGAAAACAAGTGTTGAAATTTATGAAGGTTTTTTTTTTTTTAGATATTTAATCTTGAAATAATTAACGGGGACATTCAATTCAATAAAATCAGATTTTTGGAGTGAAATTACACAGAATATTTCAAGGTCAGAAAAAAGATCGTAAAATATGGAACTGAGAGGCAACAGCAAAAAAAACAAAAAAACAGACAGACTCAGAGAACACAATGTTTCAGAAATCTGCTACAATTGTTTCCAATCATTGTGGTAGTAAGTTACAATTACCACTGAAACAAAACTATTTACTCTTCTCCAGTAGTTTCAGATTTTGTCATGTATCAAACTGAAACTGCAGTGAAATTTATTTAGATTTCCTGTAGCACACTAAAACAGCGTTCTAGTTCATAATTATAGCTCGAAGGAAAATGATACATGGTTTTCTGGATTTTTCAACAAAAACATCTAAGCAGATTAATATGTAATTATGTTCAGCTCTCTTTATTTACTCCTAAATTAAATTATGTTGACTTAATTAGTCACATGAATTAGTTTTCATCAGTGGTGCTGGTTTTCATCATGGCCAGGCTAAAGTCAGGACATGGATCCAATTGAGAATCTGTAGCAAGACTTGGGATTGATGCTGCAGCTAACATCCATCCGGTGTTAGCTGCAGCTATTCTGGAAAGAGTACAGGGCAAATGTTTTAATTATAAGAAAAAAACTGGTGGAGATAATCTACCAAACGTATTTCAGCTGTAATTGTTGTGAAAGTTAGTAACAGAAAGCTGAACACATACATTTCAAGGCCATGCCATTTTCTTTCCACTTCCCTTCTACATTGTTTTCGTCTGTCACATAAAATCCCAATCAAATACACTGAAGTTTGTAGTCGTTACATAACATGGGAAAAAGTTCAAGCATTTCATGCTGGATGTCAACTATTGGGCCAAACAGTGACTCACAGTGACACCGTCTTACCCTTTTAGTATTTGGAGTTAATTGTAATTTTTTTCTTGGCTTGTGTTTATTCTGCCGCTTTTTGAGAAATTGGTATCCTGGTTCTCAAAAGAGTAGGATTGAGCGAGCTCTGAGGTTTTCCGACCTCGTACCAAAACTTTCAGCGATAGAATGCGTCTATTAGTTTAGAACCACGCGTACACAAGCCAAATCCAAGCTTTTTTTCTTTTTAAATTAGGATTAGAGAATCTGTTCTAAACAAGGAACAAATGAAAAAGAAAAAGATACTTTAAAAAGAAAACATCTTTGTGGTCATTGTTTGTTATGTTGGAAAACAGATCATCGCCTAATTGTGTCTGTTTGTTGGAAGACGCTTCTCCTGAGTGATGTTTCTAGCCCTCTCTTCATTCCTGAGCAGAATAGCGAGTGAGCTCTGTTGGATGAAAAGCAGACCTACACATGGATTGTATCAGGATGCTTTGCTGCTGGCATGACAGAAAAGTCATGGCATCCCTCACCTTTTGGGGGGAAATGATGTTCCAGATGTCTCAAATAATTAGAATGAGGATTCATCTCAGAAAACAACTTGGCAGGCAGTCATCTTCTGCTGTCCATTCCTGTGTTTCATGCAGGATTTCAGTCTGCCCTCCTTGCTTTATTGGCACACATGCAGCCTTTTTTCTTGCAAGATTTTTTTCTTGTGTTTTTTTCCACAGGCAAAACTGTCACCAATGATTGCAAATATTTTCAAGCTAGTGGATAATTATATACGTTTATTGAGATGCATCAAATCCAGAAGCTGTATTGAAATGTGTTTCTTCTCTGGTCATAAGCTAAAAAACCCCCAAAAAGGAACAACATTTTAACATTCAGTATTGTCATCAGCGTCCTGCCAACAGAGAAGAAAATCACCATGCCTTCCAGTCTCTAGATTTGACTTTGTCTCCACCGATCTCATTTCATCTGTTTCAACTGTGCAGCAATACTGGGCCATGGCATTCAGAAACTAGTAGATTTACAAGTTTGCCTTTATAAAATACAAAATGGTTCAATCTCAAAACACAATATGTCAAAAAAACATGGAGGATTTTTTCTTTTTTTAAGGAGGCTAGAAACTTGAACTTCCCTCCAGCTTCTATTAGAGGCAAACGGCTGTTTTCATTAGTCAGCACTATGCCATGGCAATCCTATGCAAGCAGATTTTAAAACATTAGGAGAGATCGCCCTGACTGACTTGCATCAATGGCACTTTCTTGTCTCTTTGGCTTCCTGAAAAGAAAAAATAAAGTTTTACTTACTCAAAACTTTTTAAAGGCACCTTCATATCTATCTACTTATATCTAGATAAGATAAGATAAAAAGTAACAATAATGTGAGTGGTCCATGGCTTATTATGCAACAAGACTGTCATTCAACGGGGGTACAGCTGAACTATTTTTTAGCTGCAAGATTGTCAAATAAAAATGTAGGGAGCTGAAAAGGGTCCTACAAAACACTTCAGTTTTTCCATAACCCAATCAAATCTCCACCAAGTTCTAACCAAAGACCAAGAGACAGAAAAAAGGTACAAAAGAAATATCTGTCTCATCTCAGATAAAGTGCAAGATTAAGATCCTGGGCACAGTGAGTTTTTGTCTCAGACATTGTACAAATTATGAACCACAATGAATAAGTTAGTACATGTTTCTAAAGTAAATGTCAAGAGGCAAATTATACATGTCTCAGTCTTTAGTTGAGCTTATTCATAGATCCAACATTACACTTTTTCTGCCTCTAAGAAAGAGGGATAAAGGCTGTTGCCAAATTCAGCAAAAGCAATAATTTGAAAAAATAATTAGAATGAACCAGGACACTTACTTTGAACAAAAATTGATTCAAGTACACTGTAAACATCTATTATACTAAACAATGNGCAGTAAATAAATCGATTTTCAATCAGTTTTTTTTTGCACCAAAGCGTTAATAATAATAAACACGTTTTCACTGAGGCTCTATAAGAGCAATATGAATGAAATAAGTAATTATTGATATGACAGGAGCAGCGGCTTTGACACCTGGTGGTGGGCGTGTCGATGTGGGAGTGACTGTCATGAAGTGGGAAGGTGACTGGCTGCTGGCTGTGTGTGTGTGAGGAAGCGGGTGAGCTGGGGGGTCAGTCCTCGCAAAATTTGGAGCATAATAAAAATTTTAAAAAATCGATAATTGTGACAGAACAAAGAAGAGGTTAGGAGTTGATTGATACACGGACAGATGAGATTCCCCGAGTTAATCCAGTGCGGCCGTCTACCACCATTAGTTTAATGTGTTTTATAATATAAAACGTGTTTATTATTATTAACGCTTTGGTGCAAAAAACTGATTGAAAAATCAATTTATTTACTGCATGTTTATGTCTGTTAAGGCTCAGATGGAACGGCACTGAAAGAAGCCCTTTAACCATTCAGACACGAACACAATAGAGACACAATCAGATGACTTATTACCCCGAGATAATAACTCAGTAGTCCATGGAAAACCCTTATAAGCTTATATTAAAGCAGAAAGTACGGCGGCCACCGTAAAAAAGGCTTACAGTATCAATTATGCCGCATGAACTGATCAGTAGATTATTGCGAGGGAACGCAAAACCTTTTGCGAGGGAACGCAAAAGTATTGCGAGGGAACGCAAAAGAAAAAAAATTCCCCATGTCCCCTGGAGGGCTCCGTATTCTGCCGCTTTTTGAGAAATTGGTATCCTGGTTCTCAAAAGAGTAGGACTGAGAGAGCTCTGAGGTTTTCCGACCTCGTACCAAAACTTTCAGCGATAGAATGCGTCTATTAGTTTAGAACCACGCGTACACAAGCCAAATCCAAGCTTTTTTTTTTTTTTAAATTAGGATTAGAGAATCTGTTCTAAACAAGGAACAAATGAAAAAGAAAAAGATACTTTAAAAAGAAAACATCTTTGTGGTCATTGTTTGTTATGTTGGAAAACAGATCATCGCCTAATTGTGTCTGTTTGTTGGAAGACGCTTCTCCTGAGTGATGTTTCTAGCCCTCTCTTCATTCCTGAGCAGAATAGCGAGTGAGCTCTGTTGGATGAAAAGCAGACCTACACATGGATTGTATCAGGATGCTTTGCTGCTGGCATGACAGAAAAGTCATGGCATCCCTCACCTTTTGGGGGGAAATGATGTTCCAGATGTCTCAAATAATTAGAATGAGGATTCATCTCAGAAAACAACTTGGCAGGCAGTCATCTTCTGCTGTCCATTCCTGTGTTTCATGCAGGATTTCAGTCTGCCCTCCTTGCTTTATTGGCACACATGCAGCCTTTTTTCTTGCAAGATTTTTTTCTTGTGTTTTTTTCCACAGGCAAAACTGTCACCAATGATTGCAAATATTTTCAAGCTAGTGGATAATTATATACGTTTATTGAGATGCATCAAATCCAGAAGCTGTATTGAAATGTGTTTCTTCTCTGGTCATAAGCTAAAAAAACAAAAAGGAACAACATTTTAACATTCAGTATTGTCATCAGCGTCCTGCCAACAGAGAAGAAAATCACCATGCCTTCCAGTCTCTAGATTTTACTTTGTCTCCACTGATCTCATTTCATCTGTTTCAACTGTGCAGCAATACTGGGCCACGGCGTTCAGGCTTTATAAAATACAAAATGGTTCAATCTCAAAACACAATATGTCAAAAAAACATGGAGGATTTTTTCTTTTTTTAAGGAGGCTAGAAACTTGAACTTCCCTCCAGCTTCTATTAGAGGCAAACGGCTGTTTTCATTAGTCAGCACTATGCCATGGCAATCCTATGCAAGCAGATTTTATAACATTAGGAGAGATCGCCCTGACTGACTTGCATCAATGGCACTTTCTTGTCTCTTTGGCTTCCTGAAAAGAAAAAATAAAGTTTTACTTACTCAAAACTTTTTAAAGGCACCTTCATATCTATCTACTTATATCTAGATAAGATAAGATAAAAAGTAACAATAATGTGAGTGGGCCATGGCTTATTATGCAACAAGACTGTCATTCAACGGGGGTACAGCTGAACTATTTTTTAGCTGCAGGATTGTCAAATAAAAATGTAGGGAGCTGAAAAGGGTCCTACAAAACACTTCAGTTTTTCCATAACCCAATCAAATTTCCACCAAGTTCTAACCAAAGACCAAGAGACAGAAAAAAGGTACAAAAGAAATATCTGTCTCATCTCAGATAAAGTGCAAGATTAAGATCCTGGGCTCAGTGAGATTTTGTCTCAGACATTGTACAAATTATGAACCACAAGGAATAAGTTAGTACATGTTTCTAAAGTAAATGTCAAGAGGCAAATTATACATGTCTCAGTCTTTAGTTGAGCTTATTCATAGATCCAACATTACACTTTTTCTGCCTCTAAGAAAGAGGGATAAAGGCTGTTGCCAAATTCAGCAAAAGCAATAATTTGAAAAAATAATTAGAATGAACCAGGACACTTACTTTGAACAAAAATTGATTCAAGTACACTGTAAACATCTATTATACTAAACAATGGTGCAGTTTTTTTTAAAAGGTTTCTTATTTAAATTTGATGCACAGTTGCAGGTCATTATTGGAACTATGGATCAGTACTTTTTTTTTATTTAGATTTGATGAACTGTGAGCATTTCTAGTTAAAATAGGTTTTAAATAGCCAACTACTTCACATGTATTAACAAACAATTGTCATGTCATCTCATTTTCTTCAGGTTGTGTGTCTTGGTGCCAGGGGCGCGGTGTAAGGGGGAACAGTTATGGCAATTCTAAGGGTCCTTGACCGACAGGGGGCCCCACACACACCCCCCCCCCCCCCCCCAGCAGCAGTTCTAACCACTATGCCAGCATAAACCCTTTCTCCCACATCCCAGTGAAAAAAAGGTAAGCAACACTGCGTCCAATTACAACCTAGTTAGCATCATTCCAGGGAATCCATAGGGATTTCTCTTTACAATTACACAACAAAAACAATATATTTCTGGCTGACAGAAAGTCAAACAATCTTTATAAAGTGAAATTAAAGCTGCAGTATGTAACTTTTATAAAAGATTTTTTTTTTTTTTACATATTTGTTGAAACTGCCCTTGTGTTGCGACAGTATGGAATGAGAGATAATTTGTGAAGAAATGATTTCCTCTGCCTTCTCCCAGTGCTTTCTAGAAACAACCAATCAGAGGCAGGAGATGGGTTTTAGCGATGTCAATCACAATCTCATGTGGCTGCTCATCCTCCCTCCCCCTTGATCTGTGCTATGCTGCTACTAGCATAGCCTGTTGTGAATTCTCAGTTTAGTTAGCATAGCTACCAATGATGGCAGATAAACAGTTTTTCTGTAATGATAAGTTGTTTCTCCACCATTAGCACATTTAGCAGTGAGTGAATGAAGTTGATTAACAACACTAAGTCCCTCCTTCTGGTTCTGATTGGTTGTTTTTGGTCAGAACGGGCGCATTACTTTAGCCAGCAATAGTAATTCAGGGAGGAGATGAAGGAGACTGATTTTTTTTTTCACAGATGATCTGTCTCATAGCAAACTGTAACGACATGGTGACAGCTTTAACAAATATGGAGAAAATTTTTTTTTTTATTAAAGTTATGTACTGCAGCTTGAATAAAATGCAACACATAGCATTTTTTGAGAAGTCTGGATGGTTTTATGTATATTTTGCACTTTGTGACTGTTGCAAGTGGGAAAAGACCTTTCAATGAGATAAAACCAATAATAATAAAAAAAATTAAGCAACCGATTTGCTGTATTGTATGTGGACTGTTGCATGTAAAATTTACTAGCAGTAAATATTGTGGTAGTGTCAGGATTGGACCAAAGAAAGCAAAGCAGTTGCAAGCCTTTTTATGGGTTAGACAGACTCAAGAAACTGCAACAGTAGTTGCACAGCGGGGGCCCAATTAAATTTTTTGTCATGGGGCCCAAGATTCCTGGCGGTGCCCCTGCTTGATGCTTTTGTGAATTGTCTGTCATGTGAGGTCAATGGGAGTGTAATGGTATAGACATGTCACAATATTTTTAAAATCTTCCTAATGGGCCTGGAAAGTAATTTTTTTTTCCTCTGAAGAATCAGAAGAGTAAAAACACAAACTAAATCTTTCAGCGCAGGCAATTTAGGCAAAGACATTCCTGCAAGATTCATAGTTAATCCCAAAGAGTGAACACCCCCTTGAAAAACAAGAAAGAAGCAAATTGTAGTTATGTAAAATTCAGCAGCTTGACTGACGGAAGCAAAGGTCAAGAGAAAGTGCACCTCTCCTTGCACGCTTTGCATAAGATTTGAGGACTGAGCAACAAACCGCAGAGCTTCAGAAGGAGAGGGCGACTGGCTCATGCATGTGTCTGAGCACCTGCATGCATGCGTCTCTGACTTTGTTTGCATAACGTTTGCATGCATCCGTGGATGTGTGTGTGTGTCTACACACACCCTTGCTCCAAGGCTCTGGTCAGACGGTGCATAGCTGTGGCGGGACGCAGCCCGAGCGCTTCTAGACTGCACTGAGTCAACAGCGTCTGCTCTCACTTAGGGAAGACATGATAGGTCTTGTCTCATTTGGTCTCTGACTTGTGTGGTGGGACTCCCAGAGCTGGTGTGTGGGGTGTGTAATTTTAAGTAAAATTAGCAATATAACTAGTAGAAGAACAACATGCGTCATTGTCTCAGCTTACTAACGTCACAATTTAAGTCGACAGTTCTTTGGGTCATGGAAGTGTTGTTTGTTTTTTTTTCCTTTAATGGATGAAAATAGATTCAAGCATCTGCTTTAAAAAGGAATTACTATGTGGTGTGGAAATTTAAAGTGTAAATGTAATTTATAATCATGTTTGCTTTACCAGTCCCCTTGAAGTTTTAATTATTAACAGAAGTCACTCTGGGTAGCAACACTTAAATGGCTCATTCTTTTCAAGAATTGAAGTTGGGTCTTAAATTTGGGCCTTTTCAAAAGTATTTAAGCCGGTTTAAGGCTTTTCACATTTTGCCACATACTTACCTCAAAATTAAAGTTACTTTGTTAAAATGTTAGTCCAACACAAAGAAGTGCGTGACTATGCTGTGGAAAGAAATTGTGTATTTTACAAATTAAAAGCTGCAAAATGAGGCATGTGTTTGTATGTAGCCCCTTCACTGCATGCAAATACATATAATAGTTTACTTAGGAACTCCTAAATAAACCAATGCACACCGGCCTGCACACACCAGGTGGATGACGAAGGATGATGATGGTGGCATCCTGAGATCTGATGAGGTCAGACAGCTGAAATCAGTGAAACGTTGAGGAGTGGCTTGGGCCATCAGTGGGGCTGAAAACAGGGCTCAGGAAACTAAAAATGTTTGAGGCTCTTGTCTGATAGATTTCACTAA
Source organism: Poecilia formosa (assembly GCF_000485575.1). Classification (NCBI taxonomy): domain Eukaryota; kingdom Metazoa; phylum Chordata; class Actinopteri; order Cyprinodontiformes; family Poeciliidae; genus Poecilia; species Poecilia formosa. The sequence goes on from NW_006799950.1 coordinate 1,251,375, forward strand.
TTTGGCCAATATCCAGCATCGAGGGGAAAACTTATGGAATGACCCATTCAACCCGACCGAGCTCAAGAGGGTCGGTAAAGAGCGATGGTAGAAAACGCTCCATTGCTGCCATAGGTGCTTTAACCCTTTCATGCATGAATTATGATCTTTGTATCAGGATTTTTTTCCAATTTTTTAAAAAAAATCTTAAGGCATAAAAAAGGTAGGGAAAAAAATTCTAATTTTTTTTTTTTAGGTAATTTTCTCCAAATACAAAGTTGTTATTTGTAAAAGACATCAGTAGTATTGGTCTTTAGGGGTTATCTGATGTCACGATATATTTTTTTTTACCTGCCAGAGTCGTCTACAGTAGAAGGAGGGACCGGGTCGGTTGGCATGCTTTTTTGTCTGTCGGCCATATTGGATTTAACAAAAATAATTTCTTGCATTTGCTGCTGATTGCCAGTGGTTGACAGTGTATTTTGTGATGCATTAGTGTCCACTTCAGTGGTCTGTGTGCATTTATAACATAAAAATCCACAAGAAGCACAAGAAAATGACTTTTAGACAGCTGTCCACTGTACTGACCACTATGCATGAAAGGGTTAACAAAGCATTGAGAAAAAGCTGTAATTGCATGATATAGAAATTTGAGGAAAAGGGGAGTGTGATTCTTTTTGAAAAAAAAAAATAGCTACAAAGTAGCAAAATGTGGAAACAGAGAACACCTTCCCCATGCTTACTGAGGTTTGAATCGTAGTATTGTGTGAGTGGAGCGGCAGGCAACATAATTGCTTTGACGGCATGGTACTCCAGTTGAAAACAACAAGTTAGTCATCCCAAACCGTTGCAAAGCAAGGTTGAGAAAGAAATTAAAGTTATGTAACAGTGTTTAAAAAAGCCAACCATATTATGGGTTTGGTGGTAGCCCTCTGGAAAAGGCACAATGTCTCATAAAACACAACTAAAAAGAGAAAGTCATTTTCAGATTTCAACTCACCAAGGCTCTTAAAACACCACCTACCTCCATTTTAAAGACCTTGTACGTGATTCGCACCAGATGACAGAGATTTCTATTATATTATTGAGCTGTTACCACTCCTCTGCTGCATACGGACATAAATATCCCGGAAATGTCCTGTTTTGCAGGTCACTGGAGAGAACGGAGTGTCTTTTTCCACATTGTAGTGGTGAAATCACAACTTTCACTTGGTTTTCACGTAGTGGAAACAAAGTAGTGCATATTGTGGTGAACTGGATGAAAAAAGGATAAACGGTTTCAAATATTATTTTGCAAATAAGAAATATTTTTTATTCAGCTTCTTTTATTTAGATACCCCTAAACAAGACCCAGTTGCTTCCAGAAGTTACATAATGAATAGAGTCCTCCTGCGTGTAATTTTATGTCACTATATTTAAATCTGTTCGGTGAAGGCTTGTTACAGAACATCAGTGAACAAACGACGTCAAGAAAACCAAGGAATGCCACACTGGTGTATTTTTATATATATTTACAAATATGTCCTGGTTTATGTCGGCCTGTTTCGTCAAATCCAAATGAAAAACATAAAGGTTTGAGGTTGTATTGTGACTCACGTAATATTATGTAATCCCACGGACACAAAGATGATAATCAAAAGCAAGTTTTACCAACGTTTCCAGGTGGAGTCCTCTGTAAAGGTTCAGGGTTTCTGAGTTTAGGAGAGTCACAAGGAGATCGGTTTGAGTCAAAATGTTTTCTTCAAAGGATAGATTTTACCTTCTAAGACGACCCGAAGAGCTGCCGAAGGTTAAACGTTTGGAAGGCGACAAGGAAGAAGTAATGTGTTCTGGACTGGCTGGGAAAAAAACAGAGACGCAGAATCAAGCTGCTTCTAGTGAAGGTGAAACAGTTCAATGCATGTGAATGTTTATCAAGGCTTGTCCAAGCTTAACAATCTGTGCCTGCATGGCGCTTAGTTGTAGTTTTAGCAATTGGAAAAAAACAACAAAAAAAACAAAACATGAAATTCTCTCTTTGGGCTTTCGAAGATTTTGACAACTAATTTACTCCACCAAACAGTAATAATAAATATGATTTAATGAGAAAACATTTAAGGGAAAATTTGCTTCCCAACTTATAGCTTTTCTTTTTTCTTTTTTTTTTGAGCATTTAAAGGTAAAAGAAAAGTATGAGCTGCTTCATGTACAATATGGGCGTGATTATCCCTTCGAATCATTGAATCCAGCACCTAGGCCTGCAGTCTGCTATAATCGTGACAGAACGGGTCGCACTCAGGAGCTGACTTCCATCCAGCAAGCGTCCGGACTGGATGCAACCTGTCCAATAAGACCAGTTGAGGAATTTCCTCACTTCTGAATATTGACCAGGCGCACCACTAATAGTCAACTCGTGGTAATATAATAAAATGGAAGCGACTGGAAACAACAGCAACTCAGCCACAAAATTGCAGGCCACAGGAAGTTACAAGAGGGTCAGTGGATGCCAGGCTCAAACTTTCCAACTAGCTCCAAGCAGCTGCATCCAAGCCTCACATCACAAAGTTCACTGCGAAGCACCAGCGGTGTGACAGCTGCCAGAAGAACAGCATTTGCCCCCGTCTAAAGTTTGACTCAGACAAGGCTATGGCGTGGGGCTCTTTATCAGGAGCTGTGCTTGACCTCTGAGGGCTAGTAAAAGGAAACGTTTTACCTCTCCAATTGCTTCATCCAAACCCAAACAGTCACGCTGATGCAGAACGTTCGTATTCACACACGCACACCTCCGGCTTCGGTGTGCGTCTCACCGGGTTCCCCACGCTGTCCATGCATTCTCCACTCTGCTTCAATCAAACAGCAGTGGAGAGAGAGACCAGCCTCCGATGTGGACAACAACTTTGTAATTTTCATTTTCATCCTGTAGTTGTAAATCATTTGACAATCTTTGCAGGGATTCGGCGAAGAATTGTACAAATGTGATTCCTCGCAGCGTCTAATAAACGCTCCTCAAAGGTATTCACGCTGGCTTTGGATACAAAAGATTGGATAGTAGAAGCAGACGAGTTAAAGAGAAAAATCAACATTGCTCTCCGAGAGCATTTTTAAATAAAACAGGCTCCCAAGCTTCTGACAAATCACACAACACATGACATAGAGCTCTGTGTGACATAGTTCGACCAACTATATTAGAGTAGTTTTAGTACTACTCTAAAACTCCTGCGGACAGTTTTAGAGTAGTACTTCCTAGGAGAGTTGAAGCTGTCACCTGCAAAGAGTGCTCCAATAACATATTAAACCATGGAAAAGAATGGTGACTCAATTTCATTTATATAGAAAACGACAAGGGAACGTTTTTCCGTGTATTTAGTAGTGCGACAATAATTTAGGGGAATTCATTCTCACAATGTTCACCGCAAGTGTCATAGGAATCAACAAGAGTCGAGTTAACAAAGATTTTTGAATAGTTGTTACATTTTTTAATGAAGGAAACAACAGAAAATGCCAGCAGGCCGTCGCTTGTGAAACCTGTCATTTAAACATAATTTCCTGTTTCCCTCAAAATGCGGCTCATTTCACTCCACCAGCCCGGCCCCTCCTGTCCTATATGTCTTTTCCCGGAAGTCTGTCATGTTTTTGCTCTCTGATTTACTGGGTGAAAAGTGCAGGTTTCTAATGTTTGAGTACATGCTGCAACAAATGGTCCCGCAATAAGACGCTGAGTAATGCACCCTGTGTGAAAATACTTTGATTTACTGTTAGTTGCTCATTTTCCCATGCTTTCTCATAAGTGAAGCCAACTTTCCGGAGAAAAATGGAAATTTCATTTCATGCTATTTTGCATATTTCGAGCTGCGATTTACGCAAAAACGTAACGTTACGGATTTTAAGACGGAACATGTGATGAAATGTCTTTTAGCTATATTAAACTTAATGCACATCAACCATGACACAGCATTAAATGATCTATATATATAATTACAAGCTGTAAAAAAAAGAGAAATTTGCTGGTAATACCACATTGTACTCATCCCATTTGTTTTCCACCCTGAAAAAGGCAGTGTTTTTACAACCCTTAGGGAGTGGATGATTCCTTAATAAATGCCACAACCGCAATCCAAGCCTCCCCCTCAGTTTCCCTCTGTGATATTTTTAGAGGGGATTTGTCCTCAATCATCAAGGGCAAAGCAGAGGAATTGTTTTTGTTGCTGCTCGTCTTACCACTTCTCTGCGGTGATTTGTGCTGAGCTGGTGCCTGTGTACGTCACAAGGGCCACGCGTGAGTGGGAGCCAGGCTCCGGGATCTATTAAAGTGGGAGTCGGGAGTCCGGGATGCTGGGTAACCAGTGATGAGGGGCTGTCCCGTGAAGCTCTGTTTGGTGCTATTTTTGGGTGATAACACGTCTGTTTTACATTAGGAGAGAAGCTGCAATATCCTGTTGAACAGCGTGAAAAAAAAAAAACTGAGTTCATGCTGGGGCAGGCGATGGATGGATGGACGGATGGACGGATGGATGGATGGATGGATGAGAAAGACAATCAAACCAGTCAACATTTGGTTATACGCTTTTCTGCAAAATAAAACAAAAATCTTCCTTTTCTGTGATACACTCTTAGAACAGATGTGTCAAAATCCAACACAACAATGTCTCTATTTAAGAATGGCATATTTTGCATTAAATTTGACACATTTCATGTGTTAATTGTTTAACACGGTAATTATAGTTAACACAACCGCTGCGTTTCTTTACACGGTTATTGTGCTAAATGGTTTTACCGTAAGGCAGGATAAACCCTGGACAGGTTGCCAGTCCAACGCAGGGCGACACAGAGACATGTACGCTCACTCCTGCGGACAGTTTTAGAGCAAATTGTCTAACATAATTTAACAGTGACGTCTTTGGAAGCTAGAGTACCCAGAGAGAACCCAAGCATGCATAAGGAGAGCTCCATGCGGGAAAGGCCAGGGTTCAAACCCAGAATCTTCTTGCTACAAGGCAACAGTGCTACCAACTACACCAACGTACAGATCCACGAATGAAAATCCAGTTAAAGCTACATTTGGTGCGTAGGGACGATGTTTTTTTTGTTGTTTTTTTTTTAACATTGTCCCTGTTACATAAACTAATAAACCAACAAAAGCCTTAAAAACAACAATGGAGGTTGCTTTAATTAATTGTTTTTCCCGTGGAACGTTCCAGAAGTGACGTCCAAGAAGTGACATGATTTGGTCGATGGTTTAAAACATATTCCGTGTCTAGTTGTAATTAAAAAAGATAAAGTGTAGAAAACAATACAAAATGTGTCTGCCTGATGATGACACAGAAAATGTGTTTAAAAAAAAAAGAAGAAAGAACAATTCACTTGCAAGAAGAGTTTGTAAACAGAAAAACAGATTAAAAAAAGATAAACAACCGGCGAATTGCCGGAAAGACTGCTCAGTGCAGCAACTAACAAATATGTCAAACTTAATTTCTACATTTGGTGTTTCCCGTTTCTCCATGGTTTTTGCCCTTGCACATATTGGCAAATAAGAGTATCCATCAATGTAAAAATACACACACTGTAAATTAACACTGTTTGTTTGGAAAATTACGCTCCAAAGTGATCCTGCGGCATCTCTGCCATTCCTCTGGTTGGATGTCGTCCAGTGTGGTTTTTCCTCTAAAGAGTAATCACAGCACAGTCTCATTCAGACACCTTCGGGTTCCAGGACAGCTGAGAAAATGATGGCAGCCATCTGCTGTCTGAGAGGGAAAAAAGAGCATCTTTACTATGTCTGAGGTTTGGAGATGTCAGGTTAAGATTAGAAAAACAAAAGCTCAGCCCCACAATTATCTTACTAATTCTGGATACATTTTGCAACCAGCAACCGGTGTCATGCAAGACAAATAGGAATCAGAATAAATAATGTGTTTACCTTCAGAAGGAGAAGATGGTTAAAGTGTTATGGCGCACTGAAACAGTAGCTCGGGCATTTTAGGTAATCTTGTTTGGTCTTATGGAGTTACACGAGGAAAGTTTCACAGCTCCAGGTTGCTTTCTTTAGAGTTATGCCTGAAAAAAAAAAAAAAAAAGGCTATCCATGCTAAAACGAGGTCATAAGGTCAGCAAAGCAGACTGATTATTGTTGGCTTGAGGGAAAAAAACAGAGCAGAATAACAGAGACAAAGGCAGAGCTGCCATGTGTTACCTTCCAGCTGCTGGGGGAGCAGCCCAAACCGCTGCGGCAATATCCAAACGCCAAGCAGAAGAAATCTGCTCAAAAAACTCCTAAGAGTGATAATCTTTAGTTTTACTTGAAAATGCTTGGTCCTTCTCCAGTTTCTACACCAATGTATGGTTGCGAACCTCCGCAGCGTCGTTATGTGTCCACTGGAGAGAGATCTCACTTACTTTTCTGGGCCTGTGTTTGAAAAACAGTGACTCAAATAAAACTCTTATTACCAGTGACCTTTAGAAAATTTGTCTCATTACAATCACAAGCTTGCAAGGCTAATATAGAGATTTTATTAGCCATCTGCCTCAAACAAAGAGAGTGAGAAAAAAGACACAGATCCCTGGTCCAGGCGCGGAACAATGGGGGGGGGAGAGAGAAAAGAAAATCTGAGTACATAGAGTTAAGTTATGGTCGCAGCTCAGTTGGTGACTGTTTTTTGGTAAAGACAGAAAGTTAAATGGAGAATCGCTGAGCCAGTGGATCTACGGGACGAGAACCAGTGAAAGTACTTCTAGTTGCAGCACGAGGCCCTGCAGGGGCTCTGTCCAGCAAAGAATCAAGGTCAAATACATAATTACTGTGTCCTCTATGGAGAGCCAACACTGACAACATAATAACAAATCCAGCAGCAAAAAAAGAGGTTGAAACAAAAAGATAATAATCATGTTTTTATTGCAAAGGGCACACAGAAAACATGTGGAAGACTGAGCCCCCGTAACACATCATCCCTGCTGTGTGGTGGTGGCAGCATCATGCTGTGGGCATGCTTTTTTTTAAGCAGGGACAGTGAAGCTGCTGTAAAATTCAAGGGAGAAAACCTTTCGCGGCCTCCAAACCACTTTGAAAAGAGGGCAGAGGTTCACTTTTTAGCCTTACTTTACGTTGATCTTCCACATAAAACAGCATGTGAAAAAGAGGCACAAACACCTTCGTAGGGCTCTGCATTTCTGCAACGCGATGAGAGGGATCGATCTTTGAGGAGGCCTTGTGAGTGGGGCCGAGAGGGGGCCGGTGCCAGCTGGGTGTGACATACCTGCAGGCTCGACTAACTCACAGCAACATGCGAGACCGTCAGGGGTCTGCAGGGCCGAAGAAACGGTTCTGATGCACAAAGATTCACAGATGAGGTCAAACGTCTCCTCCCCTCATGCTCACGCTCGTATCCGCTTCCACAGCACAGGAAGCGGGTCGTAGTCAAAGATCAACCAGACTGAAACGGTGAAGACAGATTAGGACTCTCTGCGTGGAAGGGCAGCGGAAGATGCCATTTTATTTGCATGCGTAGGCTGACACATCTGAATTTACAGGCTGCACTGGAGCTGCGCTACTCATTTCAGACTTTAAGAGTTGTGAGACGAAGAAGAAGAAGAAGAAGAAGAAGAAGAAGAAGAAGAAGAAGAAGAAGAAGAAGAAGAAAAAAAGAACACTGAACAGATATTTTACTTGCTTGTTTCCTCAACTGTTTCTGGCCCCTCCTGTTGCTTTGCTGCTTCTAAATCTGTCTCTACTCTCCCCCCCACCCCTTCTTGCTCAAACGTAAGAAGCCAAAATGACACCATTATTTTGACTAGACTGTTTTTCCTCCCAGAGAGAGGGAGGCCAGAGGAAGTGTAGGTGACCCAGACTGGTTAACCACCACGCAACCGTGGCCTGGCTGGGGCACTGCCACCCCCTCAGCACCACCTCTGCATCCATCCACCTCCTGCCGGGTCCTCATTACTACTACTACACGCCATGACCGCACATGGCCTTGCTCCAGCTCCGGTCTCCCTTCGGGTCTACGCTCTCTGCTTTCTCTTTCTGCGCTGGTGTAAACAGTCTGGCCGTCTGGCTTTAACGAATCTCCGTTAGGTTCGGATATTTTCTGCACGCGCTCCGGTTTTGGCCCCCTATCATCAGCTCGCGCACTTCTCCCGCCGTCGCTGTACGCGCACAAGTTTGCGTGCGCGTTGTTTTTGTGCTACTTTCTCTTCCACGAATCGCACCAACTCCAACCTCGAGCCCCTGTCTGGGAATGATCAGCTGAGGAGTCCTGGCTCAGAGTCATATAT
>NW_006799950.1:1259906-1362798 GCF_000485575.1 Poecilia formosa
GGATGAGAACTATTTATAAGACTCCATTAAATGACATCAACTGGCCAGCGCTAACGAGAAAACAAACGGATTTTTAAAAAAAATAAATGACCTACGCGCTACCTCTTCTTCTTTTTTTCTTTTTTTCTTAGTCACCAAACTGCATAAATTTTTGGGGACTGTAAACATTTCATGTCACGCTACATTAACAGACACACACCCCTCACACCTCAGTGGCTGTGGTGTTTCAGACCATTTCTCTGTAACTGCAACACTGTGGGAGACATAACAACAGCTGGATAGACTGTTCATACCTTATTTATTTAAGTTTCTGTCAAAGATGCACTGATGCATTTTTGCCCGAACCTTCACACGTTTGCAGGACACACTTTGGTCATTTACTGCGCCTTGTGAAAGCAATAACAACCTTTGTCACTTTGCAACTTTGTCATTTTAACTGCAGTACGTTCAAATGGGATTTTATGTGAAATGCTGACATAAAGTAACGCATGTGCAGGAGAATGACACGTGATTTTCAGAATGTTTTTTGCAATAAAAATCCAAAATTGGATTCACCTTAACTCTGAAACACCCAAGTTAAATCTAGCTTAACCAACTTTGCTCAGAAGTGACAGAATCGGGAAACAGTGTGTAATTTAATTGTAGAATGAAAGCAGCTGTTCTGTGAACGGCCCAGATGTTTGTGGAAGAGTTAGCTAACAAACAACTCTGCTATGTCAAGATAATCATTTTTAGCTGCGCACTTTAAAAACCTGGCATTATGTAAGAGCGGCACAAAGAAAGCTATTGTTGAACGAAAGCCATGATAAGTTCAGTTTGCAGTTTGGCACAAGCCGTGTAGACACAGCAAATATTTAGAAAAGGGGGTTCTGGTCTGGTGAATCCAAAACAGCAAGGGACTGTAACCTAGATTTTTTTTTTTTTTTACTGCTTTCATAGAACACCGCACTTCTTTTCCTTTATTTACCTTGAAATGTCACTTTAAGACAAAAGCACGAAGTTACATCTAAATCCTGGCTTCTGTTGTGTAACCTCTTCCATTTTATTACAGGAGTTAGTTGAATTACTGTGCTGGAGGCACTAGCTAGCCCGGAGCAGAAACATGAAGTGATGAATCCTTTTTTTTCTTTAAAAAAGAATAATAATCCCATATTTGCACATGGCGAGACACCAGGCCCCAGCGGTGGTCTGCCTCCTTGCCAAGCTTTCCATGTTTCTTCTCTGCGGTGATGATGATGATGCCGGTGGTGGTGTCAGTCCCAGTCCAGACTCTGTCATATTTTCCTGCACAGCTGAAGTTTTCCCCGACTCCTAACAAGACTCACCAGCATCTCTCCATGTGGTGATGTATTTCTGCAGACAACAAAGAGCTTTGAGGACAGTCCCTCATGTTTTATGTCTTTTCTAAGGAGTGACTATAATTAAGGGGGCATTTTTTCATGTATTTTTATTTTATTTTATTTTTTTTAGATAAAATTACTCTCTTGTTATTAATTTTCCAAGAAGTAATTTCAGTTTGCGCCGCCAAAATTCCATATTTCCCAGATTTTCCAACAGGAACATAGACTTTTAAAACTTATTGTCCAATTGAACTAGATGTCTTGACGAAATGCCATGGAATGACTTCATGTTTTCCACTTACAGTGCAGGTTCTAGTCTAACAGGATGACTAATTAACCAAATGCAGTCTGTTTCTCACAGTATCAGCAAGTTATGCAATGCCTGGAAATACATGTGATGCTTTGCATCACTGAGGAGACGCAACATACTCCGCTCAGTATAAATCCTGAAACTTAATGTAATATCAGAAGATACCTGTACATTAGTTGATTTATTGCAGATCCATTCAATAAATTAGAGTATTAGTGAAAAACATAATACATTTGAGTAACTAAGTTCACTGAGTGAAACATTATATAGATTAATTGCACAAAGACTGATGTTTTCAACCCTTTATTTCAGTTACCTATGATGATTTTCTGCTTACAGTTGATGAAAACGTGACGTTTAAGATCAGAATATTAAGCCAGGCTGCAGACAGGACAGTGCGCCTGAACGCCAACAGACTTGCACAAGTAGAGTGTTGCGGCTTTCCCTGTGATTCTGCTGCGTTTGATTCCCATATATATTTATAACAATTTATTAGAAATTGCTTTGGGTTTATTTCAAAGGCACTGGACACAGATATGGGAAAGAAAGGCAAAAAAGAAAAGAAAAGAGTGGAAGAAAGATGGGGAATAAAGCTGAATGGGAGATAGAAACAGAAGAGAGGAAGACAGATTGAGACAATACGAGACAACATCTTAATCTTGGTAGGTTTGCACTTTATTTGCTTTTTTATTTAGCTCAGACAAGTTGCGTCATAGCTGCGTGACTCAACTGGAACCACCGCTGCCTCGCAGTAAGAAGGTTCAAAGTTTGAATCCCGGCCTGAGGTCTTTCTGCATGGAGTTTGAATGTTCTCATTGTGCATGTTTGGGTTCTCTCCAGGTACTCCGGCTTGCCCTCACAGTTCAAGTTTCCATCTTTTTAATGAGTGCTAGTTGGTTACTCTAAGCTGCTCTAGGTGTGAATGTGCACGGCTGTTTGTCTTGTGTGTCTCTATGTTTTCCTGAAAGGGTAAGCAGAGAGTCTCCGACTCCATGGTCCCCAGACGTCACTCTCCTGCATGTCTTAGATCAGGGGAGCTCAAGTCCAGTGCTCAAGAGCTACCGTCCTGCCTGCTCCAACACACCTGGATCAAATGAAAGGCTGGATGGTAGCTCTCGAGGACCGGACTTGAGCAACCCCCGTGTTAGACGATTCCCATTCCAGCGCAGGTGATTGAAATGACTGCATTACCTCCTTTGCATGCCTGCTGTTACTGCAGATGCCTGTTAATAACCCATTCATTTAAGCCAGATGGGAGGCAGGAGGGAAACACCTAAAACATGCAGGACAGCGGACCCTGAGGACCAGGGCTGGGACAATGTATGGACGGTTGAACTGAGCAGTGCTGGGTGAAAGGCCCTCACAGAACATTTGAGTTTATTCTCAGATTAAGTTTCACACAGCTGGACCCTTTTTACTAATTAGTTGACCCCTGAAGGTAATCGATTCCACCGGACTTCCTATGTGTGTTTCAGGGCAGAAGGGAACTGAACGAACACACTTCATAATTATGTTTCACTTAGAGTTGGTCTGTTGCAGAGCGTTCCGTTAAAAATATAGTGACGTTTCTCAATGTAATCCGACGAACTGCGGAAATGTCTAAGGTGCATTTTGTAAGGCAATAATCTTATTTCTCTTTTTCTGAAGAGACAGAGAAAAACATGTCCTCAGATACTTAAACTATGTGCCATAAATGACAAATTTCTTTACTTGCTATTATCTCGGATTTATGTGAAGAACAAATCCTATAAGCACGGCGTTTATTGGAGTGTGTCTCGTCTCAGTTTAAAGGGTATTTCTGTGTTCAACCAGACACTTTGTGGCCAGACAACTGGTCTGTTTGGGATGTGGGGAAAGTGGGCGAGAGAAGGACCGAGAAAGGAGGTGAGGGGGCAGAGAGTCAAAATGGGAGGAGTGAGTCTGGGTGTGGGACTGTCATCCCATTGAGGGAAGTGGTGTTTTGATCAAAATCCAGTAAATGTGGGAGAGCAGAGAGGGGTGTGAGTAAGCGATTGAGTGAGTGAGTAAGCGAGAGAGAGAGAGAGATATTTCCACCCACCCAGCAAGGAGACTCACTCATAAGCAGCAGCCAGGCTGACTGGGAGTCAGAAAGACACCGGATCTCTGGGCAGCAGCAGTTACAGTCAGGGTGGCAGGGAGAAAAGTGTTTCATTCAGACAGAAGATGTTTTATTAAAGGAAAGCTGAAGCACACACTAAGAAACACAGAGGCTCGACACTCACTGTGCTTCCACTAGAAAAAGAGAGCAATAAGAGATCAGAATTAAACTATTTCAGACACACACACACACACATATACATATATATATATATATTGATATACTGGTGGTGGTGCAAAGAGAGAAAGAGAGAGTGTGAGAGTGTGTGCAAAGTTTGCTGAGTGGAGAGAAGGCCTGATCGACCCAAACGAGCAGAGCGCCGGTGGTGGAAGGAACCAGCGAGTGGATGGACGCCTTTTGCAGACTGAGTGGCCTGGACCCTCTGTGGGTGAGTTTATGATGCGTTTCCTGACCCTGGAGTCACATTTCCTCACCGGGTGTTTTTCCTGCCTCGAAAGTCTTAGAGTTAAACCATATGCAGCTCGGTTAATCGCTTCTTTCTGAATTTCTGTCACGTTTACGTAGCGTTGCTTTGAAATATTTTTGTTTCTGAGACTGAATAACGGGAAGAATTTTTGGGATTAAAACCTTTGATTGTTTTTCTGATCGTGCATCATCTTCAAGATTTAAATGATTGCTTCCATCTGTATCATTCATTTTTTATTTTTATTATTATTAGCTGTCTGCTTATCAGAAAAGCTTCAGAAAACGGCAATAACTGTCATAGCAACACTGATAATGATGAATCTTGTACAGCATAGAAGAAATGTCAATACAAGGTCTTGCAAAGCTCATCTGCGTAAAATGAAAAATTACCAAAGCATTCTCAGGTTGTTGCATGTGTGAATGGGAGCAAGACAGATTATCCATAATCTGCCTTGGAGGTGTGTTACCCGTCATTCTGCACTCAGATTCGGTTCATTGAAATGCAGAATAATGAGAACTCAAATAGTCTAAGCTGTCTGGGTTAGAAAATGATTTTTTTTTTAAGTCTCATTTATTAGCAAACCTCCACATTCTGGATCTTAGCTAAAAATAAAATAGCAGAATAGCTGTGAGCCAGCTGGAAATGAAAGCACTCACTCCCAACATGCCCCCTCCTCCCGCCCTCCTCTATCCCCTTTTATTTTGTTCTGGATCTCATTACAGCTAATGCTTTTGTCTCTGCTCCTGCAAAACATCAAAACGGTGGTCATCATGCTTTGCGGAGAAAGTAAGCGTAAACTGTGTTTCATCATGTGCACGCCACTTTTGCATGAAACTTCAAAAACACGCTGACGTTACATCTGTGACAGTGTGCTGGATGGTGTAACACGCTTTTTTTTGTTGTTGATTTTTTGTGCTATGTTTGCCGCACACAGTACTTTGCGTCACGAACCGAGTCAACCTTTTTACATGCTTTTAAAATACTTTCAAAGTTCCTGCTCACACACTTCACAAGTGAGCCGAGCTAAAAGAACTTTTTTCAGCAATAGGTAAACATGCCTGGAAAGAGGTTGAATGCCATTTAGTTTGGTCTGTTGCAAAGCATGCAACACATGTGGAAAACATAACATCATTTATCTGCAAATAGAGAGAGTGAGAGCTCAGTCTCTGTCACTGCATCACATAAAAATAATACTAACATAAACATGTTTTTAAAGTTGAAATCGTAGCCTCAGTTGATGTAAGTTTACTTGCAGGGTGGTGGAGGGCAAAATGTTCTTTGCTGTTAATTTATCAGCTAAAAAAAAAAACGAGATTTTCCACTGGAGGAGCTAAAGTAATTGAAAGGAATTCAAAAGAAAAATTTTGAGCCAAGATTTGTGGATTTTTATTTTCTCCATGCTCATCTATAACAAACACACATTGGTCTTGCCAGTGTGTCGGTATTTGGATGAGCTTGCTAGAGTGACGGTGCTAACATGGCTAACGTTGCCAATGTTATAGATGGATGTTACAAAATTATAGTTTCACAAGGAAGGTCGTCATGCAGAAACTAGTAATACTGATGCCACTTTTCTGTCCAATGTTACACCTTCTTGCAGATACTTAGCTGGCTAAGACTAGCTCGATTGCTAAACAGCACAGTCAATCCTCTTTCCAGGAAAAAGACCAATGGTCATAACCTTTCAAACAGCAACATTTAACCTTTCGTCAGCGTTATTCATACTTTTGAGCTTCTCCCCCCAGGTAGTACAAGATTTACGAATTGAGTAGCTGGGAGGGCGAAATGAGGGCGAAATGAGGCCAATTTTCGACGTGTAGAGACTTCTGGGTGTTTGAATCTCTCTGAATAACTTAAACAGCAGATTGAAGGATTTTTACCGTATTTTTCGGACTATAAGCCACTACTTCTTTCCCATGCTTTGAACCATGCGGTTTACAGCCCGGTGCGGCTTATAAATGTACTTTTCCAGTTTTTGAAAAATGGTTTGTGGGTGTGGCTTATAGTAAGGTGCGCTCTGTAGTCCGGAAAATACGGTACTTTTCAGTGTATCAATGTGTGACATTGCCTTCTAAATGCTGAAAGTACCTAACAGTCTCAACGATAAATGCTACAGCAAAGTATGTGTTCTAGTGCTACTGTGAGCTGCCGTCCATCTCACCTTGCCTTCTAGATATTTAATATAACCAGAAAGTCTCAAGAATGACCTTTTAGACTCATGTGGAATTTTGAGTGAGAAAAAAACAACACAACTAAATATGCCAACACTACTTGTACTTTCTGTCCAACCATCCAGCATGGTCAGGTCACATGCTCAATCACAGGAAATCACACTGGTCTTTCTTATCAAAGCTGTAATGACGTTACTCGAACTGACGTCTCGCGTTGACGTTGGATTCAATTTGAGTTCGTGCTTCGCCTGAGATGAACAACCCGACTATTTTTGCTGATACTACTAACGTCTGGTTTTGTCAACAACTGACGTGGTTTCACAAGCAAATCTGACCGGGCAAACAAATCCACCTCTCTGGAAAACGTGCAGGTCTTATTCAACAAAGCGTAACATTTTCTATGCATCAAAAAAAAAAAATCACAATGCCTTTTAAATGTTGAGAACAACTAAAAAGTTCACGGGCTGTGCCTTTAAGCTGCTTTCTGGTTTTTGTCAAAGTGTTGCCACCTTTTGTCTCACATGGTTGCAAGTTGACGACACGCAAGTTGCGCAGGTCTTTCTCGTCAAAAACCTAACAGCGTTCCAAGAATCAACGTGTCACGTTGTATTTTAGGTGTTGAGAATAATTTGAAATCCTTCTGAAAAACATTTTTTTAGGAAGCTTTCGACAGATCTCTATAGCCAAGATGATACCAAAAATGAACGAGTACACATCGCAAACTGATTTTCGAAACATCACAGTGAAACGTCACCCATTTTCTTTGACGTGTCAAAAATAGCAATGGGCTATAAATGCAAAACACATAAAGAATTGGAACTGAACTCAGACAATATGGATTTGACCTTCTACATTGTCTGAACTGAAAGCCTAAATTCTTAGAGTGTGCTAATTTAAAAAAAATAAAAACTTTAGTCCAGTAAGATATGTAAATATTGATGTTCTCCCTCTTTACTCAACCTGACCTCCTGTAATTTGAATCACAGGAAAGGCAATGCTGACCTAAGAGTTGACAGAAAGGTTGACATTTATTAACTTAACGGGTCTTTCTTTTTTTGACACATCACTCGCCTGATGCAGTTTTTATAGGCAAAGACACTGGAAATCCTTGTGGATTTCACCAATCTTCTGCCTCTAAGGGTTTCAAAATGGTGAATTTATAAAAAAAAAATATTATGAATTCAGCACTTTTGCAGTGGCACAGAAGATGTGTCTCTGCTCTCCACTTTCACATCACTGTGTTTGTCTAGTAAAAATAGACGCCTTGCAGTAGCTCCTGGCATCCGCAAGTTTTCAGAAACCACTTCGGCAAAGGGTGAGAAACGGGACGAGGATTGAGCAAAATGCAGAAGAAAGTGCTTGGATTGAGTTGTGGCAGGTTGGACTTTTTCGTAAAAGGGCTTTGAACATCTACTTGTCACTAACCACAGGAGTCGTAAGGGTCTGTGAAACTAGCCTCCCACTCATTTAGATTCATCACTCGAAAGGATTCGGGCGGTCCTTTCAAGGGCTCACCTATGTGTGTACGTGCAAATCGGTCTGCTCAACTGCAAAAACTTTAATGAGCTGAGATTTGAAGATCTACGAATGTGCTCGGTGTGTGTAGTCCTTTGGGGCAGATCCTGCTTTCAGATCTTGTGGTTTCAGAAACAAGAAGCAGAGGATTTACCAATTGTTGGTAAATCCTCAAACGTGCTGCAAGGAACAAAAGCCTGACTCACCTGCCCTGGTTCACTGTGGGAGGAGGGTTGTTACATAATAGTCACACAGCTGCCACCAATTGTGGCTACTCCGCTTCATCCTAGCTGGGAGTCTACCAGCGGGACTAGACTCCACTGCCATGCTCAGAGCCTTAAACCGCTTCCTGTGGTGACTCCGCAGGGCAGTCTCGTTAGCACAGCCAGACACCCTGCCCCTCATTAGGCAAGTGAAGTGATAAACAAGGGAAGCAAGACAACAACAAGCCACTTATCCCACCATGTTGTTTTAAACAAAGACATCGCAACCTAGTTCTGCCACTCTCTGCTTGTATCTTTTATGGCAGTTTTACACCGGATTTTCCTACTTTGTTGACCGACCAGACCGAAATGTCAGAACACTCCCCAAACTGATTTGGATCCCTGTAAAAAAAAGAAATAGCTGTTTTGTTTTTTTTGTTTGTTTGTTTTGCTAGCCAAGATCGCCAGGATTCAGCACATATTTCTGGTTCCTACTTGGCTTACTTGCGATGCACAAGCTGCATTAAAGTCTAGAACATTTGCACTGTGGCTAATTTGCACAGAAAGTTTGTGAATTGTAAAAAGTAATGGCTAAATCTGGGTCTTTTCCCTTGACCAAACTCATTGCAATTCTTTGTCTCCCCCCCACCCCCCTCTCATTGTTTCAGGACTGGAACCGCACCTGGTACACAGCTAACCCCGACCTCACTCAGTGTTTCCAGAACACAGTGCTGGTGTGGGTCCCATGCGTCTACCTGTGGTTGTTGGTTCCTTTCTACTGTGTTCATCTCTACTGCCATGACCGCGGACGGATCCAGATGTCCTGCCTCTGCAGTGCCAAGATGGTAAGATTCCAGCCACTCATCTTTTGATCCCACTTAATCCCCTCCAGGTCAAAGGGGCCTGGAGGGACGGCTGTTTATCTTCAGAGGTCAACGGTTGAGAGCCAGGCCGCCGGTCCTCCACAGGGCAAACAAGTAGTCGCACAGGACAAGGCAACCATACCGGCAGACCTTTACACCCAGAAGTTTGTTTCACTGTGAAGAGTGTTTATGAGACATCTATCCACCCATTTTCTACACTTGCTTAATCTGTCCAGGACTGCAAAGAGACCAGTGCCTATATCCAGCAGTCAGTGAGTGAGATAGGCATTTACAGACCAACTCACAGAAAAACTGGACACACAACCACACATTAAGCAAAGGCAACTCAGACAGATCAGCTAACCTGACATTCATGTTTTTGGAAGGCTAGTCGACCTGCTGGAACATGTAAAAAAACACACAGATGCAAACTTAAGACCCATCTTGCTGCAGGGCAGTGGTGCTAAGAATTTCACCCCTGTGCTGATCCTGCATGAACCGTTACTATACCAGCTTAATCCTTGCATGGTTGTGTGGAAGTGGAGGGGCTGGTGCTTACCTTCAGAGGTTAATGGACAGGTTGTTTTTTCTCACAGGTCCACCTAAAAGAAACAAAAAGACAAACATGCGTTCACAGATTCACTCTTAGTGGCAATTAACCTGTTTTTTTTCTTTTCGTTTTGTTTTTTTTCCCTCAGGTGTTGGGTTTCCTGCTGGCCTCATTCGGTTTTGTTGAGTTCTTCTACATTCTGCTGGAGAGGAGCCAAGACATCCAGCACCACATGGTCTTCCTACTAAGCCCCATCATGCGTAGCATGACAGTGGTAAGTTGTGTGTGTCTTTTTTTTTTTTTTTACACACGTATCACCATTGTCCATTTTCGGACCAAATTGCTATTAATTTTTTTATAGAGCCATGAAAAGAGACCTCACATCTGAGCTTTCCTTTTGAAAGACGAAAAGCTCCGCCTGCAGAGCTGTGCCTGACATTTCTTACTTCTCACTCTTACTGAGTTTCTGTGAGCAACAGAGAACTTTTGGGAATATTTGACTTCACGTCCTGCCGGTTCACATCGCGTTGCAAAGACATGAAAGAATACACACAGAGCAAACACGGTGTGCTCACCGGGCACTTGGGTGCAAACATGCCTAACCAGGTATGGACTTAAGATGTCACAGACTATGTAAATACAGCAGTGACCTGTAAACACTACACATTTTGGATAATCAATCATCAGAGCGCAGAGTACAAAATGTCATGACATCTGTTCCAGACTGATAAGGGGTCAGCGTAAAGTACGTATGTGCAAAGTTTCCAGTAGAAAGGTTTTTCCAGTGCATGAAAAACCTTTCTAAATGCGTTGTCAGAAACAAACCATGTGTCACAAGGAAGAACACACAGTGGGAAACCAGATATTTTTGATATTATGAGAGAAAATGAAGCTAAAACAAACAGGATAAGCACTTTTACTTGCAGGACATCAGTCTGAAGCAGAAGGAATTGAATTTCTCATATATTGCAGCTCAAGCGTACAATCATAAAGGTACATCGAGATAAAGTTCATGCTATAATTGTATTTAATGAAGATGAACTTGCTTTCCTGTCATTGGGTCTTCCTCCAATTGTTTGGTTTGTCTTACAAACAAAACAAACAAAAAAAAAAACACAAAACCACCAAATATAAAGTTTAAGATATACAATTGTAGTCTGTGTTGACCCTAATTACACAGACGGCTTTAGTCTTTTTATAGCTTACAGGTGTACAGTCGCACAGGAGGCACTGAGCGCCATTGTTCTGCCCTGAACTGTATTTAAGGTGTAATGTGGTTCATTTTTACCGCCTCGGCAGAAAGAAAAACAATAGTTTTTTCTCCAAATATGAACGCTTTCCTGGCCACGCTCCCAAAATCCATTATAGGCATTACGGCATCTGAAAAAAGTTCAGACAGGTCAGGTATTCAGATCTGCAGTCCCTTGCAAAAGTGTTTTGACTTTAAAAAAAAAAAAACTAACAAATTTTTTTGGAATGTTGCAACAAACTTCAATGTATTTTGTTGTGATTTAGTGTGGAAGACCAAAAGAAAGATATGCATGATTTTAAAGTGGAGGAAAATTATTCATGGTTTTAATTTATTTTGATAAATATTTCATATGAAAAGTACAGTCTGCATGCATTTGTATTTAGAGCTGATTACAGAACTAAATTCTCTGTAATTATTGCTGATAATCTTTTTGGCCACTGACTAACATTTCTGGAAAAATAGATCAATCTCCATCAGAATCTTCCAAGTCAGGTTGGATGACGTGGCTGAAAAATGCATCGTGGTATAAACGTTTCAGATCATATCGATATCGATGATTATTGTTTATCTTTTTTTTTTTTTTTTACCTATTTGAAATAAAGAACAGGAGAAAAAAGGGCTTAAATTAACACTTTTATTAAAACTAAACCTAAAAAGAGGACAACACAACTAAACAAAAACAGAAAGATGAAAAAGTAAGTAAATCGCCATCGCAAAGGTTTCAATCAGACTTCAAATATTCACGTTCCTTTATTCCTTTCAATCATTCTGTGTTTTAATGTCCCATTAATCTGCGTCATATTATTTAGTACTCTGTTTACTATTAGGTGATTTCTAAAGGGACTAAACTGAACTGTATTTTATTTATTAGAGTAAATGGGGTCAGATACAAGCACACAGGTTTACAAAGACATTGTCTTTGCACTAACCTGGACTGGTCGAACTAACACACATCAGTAAAATAAATCAAACCTCGTCAACGGAACAAGATGCGAAAGAAGCTGAAGGGACGCGCACGCTTTTGGAGGGGACTGGAGCTGTGAAAAGAAAAAAAAGTATTTACGCTCAACAGATGTTGTTTATCTTCTACGTCTGTACATCCTGAAAGAGACTGCCACGGCCTGTGTGACCTGCATCAGGGTGGCATGAGGGCTGGCTGGGACACACAATATTTATAGGAAATAAGGGCTAGTATGCAATCAGAGAAAGGTTCTAGTTGCAGTTGTTTCTCAAAACGTGGATCTTACTCATTTCCAGCAGTTGTAAAATTACACTTAACCTGTATGTGTAGGCAAAATGAGGGAGGAGTGGTGCAGCCTCACTTGGGTGGCATGACAAGTTAGAATGTTGTTTATGCTTTGGCAGGAGTGGATGCAAAAGCTACAGAACGGCAACAGGCCGCGCTGAACGGCTGCAAAGAGTCCAGAGAGAGCAGCAGAGCTTCGCTCACAAAGCTCTCTCGCTCTCTCCCTCTCTCTCCACACACACACAGGTCCCGCTCAGTCTCCCTCTCTTAAGGTCAGACGGTTTTACTGACCTGTGGTCTTTTCAGACGACTGAGTAAACACCGGCACGTGTTTGGACAAAAATACACTGAGACGGCTCTTGTATTTAGGGATGCGCCCCAAAAAAGATCTTCTATTTCATGGATATAATTAGTCGCAGCAGGAGGCTAAAGAACAGACAGCCGCGATATCCTGTATAAAAAAAAAAAAATAAAAAAAAAAGAGTCTCTCACCAATAGTTCCCTTCACTTACCAAATTTGTCTTTATTAAAAGACAGAGTTTTCTTCACGGTGCTTAAGATAGCATCTTGCTCCCTACATACAGGAGATGAAACAGACCAACTCTGTTTCTTGCCCTTTTTTTTTGTTTGTTTAAAGTATAACCGCGGTTAAGTTACTACAAATGAGAAATAGACACATCATCAGCTAAAATCAGTAACTCAATGACGCAAAGCCTGTGTTCCTCGCTATTGCACAACACACTTCCCGTTTAATTAGAAGACGGGGTTTTGCTTCAGACCTTAGCGATCGCGCTAGCTCCACCCTTTGTTGTTGTTGTACAAACAAACAGAGACGATCTCTGCAGCAGCAGGGGAGTCGGAGCAGGAGGCTAAAAGCAGAAAGCAGCTTGTTGCTACGTTATGCAAGGGAGCTGTAGGCAGCCATGTTGTCTCAGGGCCATAGAAAAAGAAGTTTCCAGCTCAACTGGAAGTGAAAGTGCAAAATAATGTTTGGACGTTAGATCCAGTAAGATCTGACGTCCTCTTAAGTTACGTAATCTAACGTATGATTCCAAATCTGATAGGCTAACAAGCTGCCGCTAGCTCTAGCCAATTCCTCCTTTTTAAGCTATCAGGGGAAGCCTGGCAAGGCATTTTATTCAGAATATTTTAAACTGTAAAAAGAGAATGTCTCAAGATGTATGTGGTTTGTTGAAATTTTAAATCCCTGCTGTTGTAGTTGAGAAATTAAACCGCCGCTACGTAAATCAGATTTAGCACTAAGCCAAATGAGAATGACTGCTGATATTTCCTTGTTCATGTGGACATAAACAGGTATCAGTGTCGACACAAATTCTGATGTTGAGCCTATGAATTAATTAATAATGCACATTTCTTGCAAGTGCATAAAACATATTAAACATGCCAAATATATGTGAGTCACTGGTCCAGTCGCAGTCCTCCACAGGGCCGGCGGTGAGCTGCCATTTTTAGACGTCTTTGTTCCAACACAGCTGACTCAAATGGTCCAACTACAGCAGGTCAAAGTTCTGCTGAGGTTTGCCAAAGAACCAGCTGACAGGACGAGTACGTGGAGAATATATACAAAAAAAATTGTTATGCTGTTCGTATCGCCATGCTAACCTTCACCGCTGTCCTTTACCATAGTTGAAGCTGACAAAAATGACAAAGTTTCCTCAACTAGTTTATAATGAGACAGAGCGGCGGCTCGTCCATAAGTTAGCGACAGAGCACTCATTTCAAAACTCTTCCCGCACTGCGTGATTTCTGGAGGAACAACATGACGACTCACTCAGCTAACCGCTCTGTGGGGAGGGGCAGATTATAGCCGTTCCCAGGAAAATGCATGATTCCGTCAATGGTGCACACACGGTGGTGTCCAAGAACTAAATCGGTTTTTTGGTATTTTGGAAAAAAAAGAAAAGAAAAAAAACATTGAGGTGAAGAATGTTTTTCGTTTGTTTATGATTCCACAGAAAAATGTGTGCGAGGCAGGCGGCATACCAGGCATGTGTGAATGTCAGCCAAATCACTTTCAGTCTGCAGAAAGGGAATTCCCAGAGACCTAGGTTATTTTTTTTTTAAGAAAACAACCATCATACATATGCAAAATAAATCTAAATATGTTCCCCTTCCAAAAAGGAGCCACTACAAAAGTACCTGATCAGAGTACAGCTTAGAGATGAGTCTACCTAAACCCAATATTGCATAATGTGCAACTAGTTGCAACAACTCCATTCCCAGACTCTCTCTGTGGATAATTCAGATCTTGTTTCCTTTCTGTGTCTTCCTGCAGATCCTGGCCTTATGCATCATCCAGTTGGAAAGAATAAGAGGCTGTCGCTCCTCCGTTTTCCTCTTCTTGTTCTGGGTCTTGTCTGTTGTTTGTTCTCTGGTACCTCTCAGAGCAAAGATCCAGCTGGCCATAGACGAGGTAGGTAGAAAGACCCCGCTGTTTGTTCTTTCTAACTAAGGATGGGCGATTGGGTCGCTCGCTTTGCTTCCCTATGTAATATTTTTACAAGTCGGAATCTAGTTCTAATCTACCAAACTTAACATGTAAAATTTATAATAGCAGTAAAATGGACTCAATTCAAACAAACTTCAGTTAAATATGTACAATTTATAGCAACGTGACTTTTAATCCTAAGCTGGGGCCATATGAAGACACCAAAATATATGATTTCAATACTTAAAAATACAAGCCAGAAGAGATAAAAAGAGCATCCTTAATTGGAAATGACCTACTTTGGATTTGCTTGTGTGTCCAGTTTGAACCCTGTGAACTAGCGGTGTCAAAACAAAGAGCTACAATATCTAATCAGGTCTATTCTTACCAAAAGTCTAGACACAAGACTCCAGCAGCACAGTGTGCGATATACCCTGTGTCAGCAAAGAGTTTCTATTTCTTGCCTGAGTTTTAACCAAGGTAAGCTAAAGTTAACACAAAGTGTTGGAGGATGACACTGCCAATTCTGGTCAAGGCTGTGAGTGTTTAAGTGCTCCCTTTCTTCCTGTGTCTCCTGTCAGACATTGCAATCATTGTTGTATGGAGAGGTTAGCGCGCGTGTGCATGCACACACACGCACACAGCCGTGATGCAGTAGCATTTGCATTTCTATAAAAACACACGCATCTATATTTCTGTTTTATCGTCCTCAGCGTGACATTCCCACACTGCTAAGGGGGGGAAAGTAATGATGGCCCTGGGATAAATGCTGGTGAGACATGGCAGCCCAGGGTCAGACCAGAGAAACGTCAGCGCTGTGTTTATGGGGCTGCACCGCTGTAAACACAGCCAGATGAAAATGTATGCATTCACACATAATACAAAGCCATTTGCAGCTTAGATGCAGACATTTTCATTTTGCGCAACCACAGACGTGAACATAGTGGACGTATACCGGCACCTCCTATATTCTTAGCCTCCAAGTTCTAGGTTTGACAGGCCTCTTTTACAGCTATAGTAACAACAACAGCTGCTGAATTTAAAACACTGAAATGAAACATTTTAGTCTTTAAAGACTGTGATTAAATATAATGCGGCAGATGCCTAGAAGATTATGCACATTTGAATGTCAGCAGTGTAAAAGAGCCTTGGAAAAAGTATTAACTCCCTTCAGTCTTTTTACAAATTACAGATGCTAATAAAAGTTTATAATTAGGGATTTAAGTGATATATCAACTAAAGTTGCATGTAATTTGTAAGGTGGAAGGAAGCAGATGAATGCCTTTCAATTTTTCTGTGGAATGCAACTATATTATCTCACAGTTAAAAAAATAACATCAACAGCACAGTTGTGTGCTTAATTATTATATTATCAATCAAATCGAAACCGTTTTTATCTGTATTCTGCCAAATAACATCAACATAAAAACACTGATGTAATTTGGGTTCAATGTTATTTATTCTTAAAACGTGAATGCAGGCACTACGATTAATATTTTAACATTTTGTTAATGCCAGAGGGTATTTTACCAATACGCTTTGGCACGGCCGGCCCCTTAAGGATATTTACGTCCCAAAATGAAATGGGTTTGACACCCCTGACATAAAGAACCAGACATTTAATACTGGTCCTTTATGTACAGTATTAAATATCTGGACATAAAGGACCACTTTTACTTTACATTGCTGTAAAGTAAAAGTGGGGCTCTATGGATGGATGGTAAGCAGTCAGTATCTTACCAGCAGAGGACAGCCTCGGTGAGTAGAATCAGAACAAAATCATTAGGCTCAAGTGTTGATCCATGTTTTCTATTATAATCTTGGTTTAACTTTTTTTTTTTACTATAAGCCTATCAGACTTTAATTAAAACTTAAATGAAATTAAAAATTATAGCTGAAGCAAACTTTGGTGAATTTTGAAATTAAAGACAGGGTATTTTCACTACAATTGCGTTACAGTATGATAGTTCAAGGTATGATTTAGCTTTTCTTCTTTGATTTTGAACCGTTATCACATATCTCAAACTGCATCAGTTTAATATAATATCAAGCTATAAATTTTCACCTAAACGCAGTTTTTAACTTCTTTACATATAGATCTCTCTTGCTATTTCCGAATGGATTCTTATGCAAAGAAGAACAAGTTGAAGCACAGCTAGGCAGTTTTCTGACCTGTCAACATCGAAGCTTACATAATACCATATTTTTAACATTTACCACTAAAGCCCCTAATTCTTGTTATAACATTGATGCCTCTAGTTGACAGGGTTCATGTTTGTGGACCTTGGCCATTCTTAGCCACCTGACCTACATTTTTCCCACTCGCTGTCTGACCGAATCGGCTGTTTGTCACTGTGTGGCCAGATCCATTTGGCCCCTTTATATCTGCTTTCTGGGCATGGCACCATGCTTCTCAGCGAAAAAGAGTTTTACTGTTTGCAAGGGCTGCCACTTTGACACACACACACACACACACACACTGCTGCTCAACAGGCTGGCTGTGGCAACAGCATTTACCCAGCGGTAAACAATGCATGCTGCCAGAAGCCACAAATTCTGTATGTCAAGAATAACATACACATCCTGCTTTTTACAAAAGCCTCAGGGCGGTTAATATTAAAGCTGCTCCCATGATTGGAAGTGAGGGTGCTGGTTTGCAAAACCACAATTTCCCTATTTACAGATACAGGCCCTTTGTGTGACTGAGAGGCAGCTCCAGCTTTTGCTTCATTTATATAAAGTACACCAATAAAACTGTTGGGTTTTCACCCCGATGTTGCTTACAAGTCCAAATTAATCTTTATTGAGTCTGTGATCTTGGTATATAAACCTTCCACTGCTGTACGATGTGGAAGGCGAGCCAAAGCCATATGAGGAATTTGGTGGGGGTGGGGGGTTGCAAAATGGCACACAAAATGGGACGTGCGATGAATTACCCCATATTCTACAGGATGTTCTCAATTTTCTTAAAGCTGAAAGTTGGGAAAAAAAAACAGTCATCTAAGCACCATCTAACTGTATTAAAAATACGTTTTGTTTACGTTTGCTGTCATTAGCAGAGGAAGTAAAGCAACAGCGGTGGCTGAACGACCTTTTCTCCCTATTGTGGTGGCTGATATATATATATATGGCAGCTCAAGTCCACTTTAACTTTACTCAAGCTGTAATAATAAACGAGATAATGTGAAAATATGAAGTAGAAATAAAATACAGGTGAAAAATGTATATTTTTTTGTGTTGCTGGTGTTGGCACCAACGCAGCACAGCTAGCTGGAGCAGGAAGTTAGAAACTTTGTTTAAAACTTTAATGAGCCACTACTATAAAACTCATGGGCTTTCTTCTGATCTAGTTATTCCCTTTAGTCCGATGGCAGTCATTTAGCCAGATAATTACATCATTGAAGCTTTTCAGTATTTTATTATGTGTTCGTTTGTGTTGGCAAAAGTGTTGCATTAAAATAGGTGACAACAAGTCACCAAGAGCAACAGTTTT
This sequence comes from Poecilia formosa, assembly GCF_000485575.1. Taxonomy (NCBI): domain Eukaryota; kingdom Metazoa; phylum Chordata; class Actinopteri; order Cyprinodontiformes; family Poeciliidae; genus Poecilia; species Poecilia formosa. Next base: position 1,277,845 of record NW_006799950.1, read on the forward strand.
TTTTTGGTGGGGCAGTGGGGAAGCCAAGAATTGTCATTGTTTGTTTTGTTTTTCAGAAATATGTTAATCCAGTTTAGATTTGATAAATCTAAGTATTTTTCACTTTGGAAAGAAGACGATTAATTGCAGCCCAGATTCCTCAAAAAGCTGTAAAATACATAAACTGCTTGTGAAGTTGCAGTGTTGTCACACATCAACCTTCATTCAGTGCAGTAGTTTCCAAATCAGCTTTGGAAAAGTCTACTTCAGATTTTGAACAAGAAGCTGGCCAGCTGCTGTTTTCTCACGGTGTTGACGACCCAGCCTTACGATAGCTCAAAGAAACGGGTGGCTCTGCTCTTCAGACTCTTCTGATGCCTGGTGTCTAACCAATCCACCCATCCTCCGCTGACCTCTGACATCAACAAGGCACTTTGGCCCACACAACTGCTGATCACTGGATATTTTCTCTTCTTTCAGCCTGTTTGTAAACCCAAAAGGTGGTTTGCAGTCCTGAAAATCCCAGTGAATCAGCAGTTTCTGGAACACCCAACCCAGCCCATCTGGCACCAATAACCATACCACATTCAAAGTCACTTAAATCTCCCTTTTCCCTCATTCCGGTCCTCTGTTTGGACTTAACCAAGTCAACTTCACCATGTTCAGATGCTTAATTGGATTCAGTTGCTGCCATGCGGCCGATTCCTTATTTGTGCCAAAAGGTCATTAAAGTGGCCAGTGACTGCATGTGGACACCTTGGTGTGTTAGACTTTATTAAATAAAGTCAAATCTACATTTGCCACAATTTTCATTTCTGCAAGACTCCATCCTTGAGTGGCACCAGATTAACTCAGCTAAATTTAAGAGTGACTAAACGCGTCATTCCCACAACTTAAAAGCATCTTCAGCTCCTGCGTTTTATTTTTCAGGGCATTGCTTCTGATATTGTACGGTACCTCGCCTTCTTCTCCTACTTCTCCATCCAACTGGCCCAGCTCTTCCTGTGCTGTTTTGCGGATCAGCCTCCACAAGGAAAACCCGTCTTGGAAAAGGTAGGCCGAAATGAGTGTATCCCCCTTCTGGTTATTACATCTATGATGACACAATACCCAGGAAGCAAAAACACCAAAGTAGCTATTTTGTGGGTTTTTTTTTTTTTTTTACTTTTGTTGTCAAGACAGTTTTGCCTTTTGCAGGAAGTGATGTGGTCCGCCTCCCCCATCATTCCTCTTGCACTTAACAACTTCCTACAAGAGGAGCGTGAATGAGTGTATGCGTGTGTTTGACACGGAGCTCCTGCATACCTTTTTAACAACTCATAGGCTTTGTGAAATAACATCACGACTAACTGTGTGGAGTTTGTGGCCGCACAACAGGAAAGCCATTACTTCAACACAGATCTCACTGTGCCATCAAGCCATGATGGGCTAAAGTTTTCGACTCCTGGCAGCTGACAGATGAACGAAAATGAGCTCCTTATCAATCAAAGTGGCATGTGATGTTATATTTCCCTGGTGACGGAGTGTCAGAAGAGCTAGAAAAGTCCCTAACCCACTCCTGGCTGGCGGTGAGGAGCTGTGGGGTGCAAGAGCCAATGTCTGGCGTGGTGAGGTGGACACACCCAGTGGTGTGTCCTCCTCGTGTTTTTTCTCCTCCACCTCCTCTCTTTCCTGTGCTCTGGTTAGAGTTACTCACATGAAGACAGGAAGTCCGGAGATAAAAAAGTAAAAGTGTCATAACGAGGAGCGAAAACACCCAGGACGGGAAAGGGGGCGGGAGGGCAGGGAGGAGATGCCATGAAGTCTGTGTCAGAAAAAAACACAATGTTTCTCCACGAAGTGTGTGTGTGTGTGTGCGTGCTGTGTTTGTTGGAAAGTTTGCTATGACATATTTCCGCTCCGTCTGCGTTAGACCTCAAAACGTCATCTTTCCCCCTATTTATTCTGCTCTCTGGGAGTTCACGGCCTCCGTTCCGCAGAGCGGACCACCTGAGTTTACCGGCTTGTTTACAGACATTGGCGTTCCCAAACACACCCCTCACAAGCAACAGCATTCAGCCGTCAGCCAGCTCTACCTCAGTGAGGCTGCGTGTGTTTCCCAAAAAAAAAACCTCTTGGTGGTGAGCACTTTCTGCAAAACCAACTATCAAGTCTGGTCTTTAATCTGTTGCAGAACCCTTGTCCCGTGGAAGATGCCTCTTTCCTGTCAAAGATCCTCTTCTGGTGGTTCACTGGGTAAGATGGTTCTTTGAAAACCTCTCATTTTTTTTTCCACGCATAATGACTCACGTATGGGCTGCAGTTTTTACTTGTTTACAATAATGTGTGTTTTGATGATGGACCTCGGTGTGTGAAGCGTCTGCCTTGCCACCTCCCTTCAGGCTCGTCGTCAAAGGGTATCGCACTCCGCTGGAGGCAGAAGATCTGTGGACCCTGAGGAAGGAAGACACGTCGAAAAACATCATCTCCGAGCTGCAGCAGGACTGGACAGATGAATGCGCCAAGCTCCAAAAGTGAGAACTAGAAATTGACTGATAGAGACGATCGTAATGTGAGAGCAATTTCAATTCTCGCCGACGTAAGCGCCGCATCTCGGATGACGAGAAATCTTTTGAAATATGAGATTTACATCGCTTTGCGACATTAAACATTAGTATTCACGTTTTACGTTTTGTGCTGTTTTTAATTACACATTTCTCTGTATCTCGTTAGGAGTTTTAATGGGAACAGCCCACACGAGGAAATAATTAATGATTCGAAAGATTTTATTAGAAGCAAAAAGTCTGGAAAGTGTCACAAGATGTTTTTGTCCACATTAACAGACGGTATTTAGGTGAAGATGCCAGGATGCCCAAGGTCGTTCTGGACATGCACAAAAAGCGCAATTATCGAAGGAAAAACATTAAAAAAATGTTCTGGTTGCACATTGTAACTGTCAGTATCATGCTGTGAAGATTTGTGTTTTTTTTAGTTGCTCAAGTCTAGTGTAGTGAGTAGTCAGTATCCTACCTGCACCGGAAAGTATGTAAAAAGCATGAATGTTTCCCAAAACTCTACATGAAAAGGATGTTATGCTCGTCCTCACACTTGGCATATAAAATCATAATAAATTGTACTAGAGTTTATTATTGCAATGTCAGAAAAGTGAACGAAAATCCAGGTCTGTGAGTTGTGTTGTGTCCTTGAGAAAAACATCTCCTGTGAAAAACAAGTCCCCTGTCAGACCCGACAGACTGAAACACGTCTGATCAGACGCAGATCATGATCTGCTCTAAATCTGAACTGGTCCTTACTTTGTCAGAGTTTATGAATCTTCTTAGCTACATTTAAAGTTTATGAATTTGGTTTGTTGCTTCTTTGCAAAAAAAAACTTGCCAAGCATCAGAGGAACACATGCTATAAGTCTTGTGGGAGTTTTTTTTTTTTTTTTTTTTTTTTGCGGAAAGGCTCAAACTATTGTCATAGGTCCACATCCAAAGATTCAGTTCAGGTTTATAATCTTGTTTTATATCCCCGCTGGCACGCTTCCAGCTGAGTTAATGAGCAGACATGTGGCTGCGCCTAAGTGTAAATCAGGATCTCTCAAGGACAAACATTTGGGTCTAAAAAAAAAAAAAAAAAAGACAGCGAAACAGTCACTTGAGGACAAAGGTACTGCAGTGTCGTTACAAGAACCCTGAATCGTTTTTAAAGCTTGTTAACGTAATCCACGTCTTTGAACAGCCGTCGTTAAGCGTAATTATTATTTGCAAACCATACTTTCCACAGCTGTTGATGAATTACTTGGTTAATCAGTGATGGCAGGAAAAACTAACGTTTTATTGCTGTCTGTTTCAAGCAGCCAACACCGGCTTTGTGCATCTCTGACACTAATTTCTTGCCTGTAACTATTTTGTTTTTGGACCTTTTTTTTTTTTTTTTTTTCTCTCCCTCATGCAGGCAGCAGAAAGCCTTGGCGTCAGGCGCAGCTCTGGGCAGCCGGCTGCCAGACCAGGCTCAGCTCCTCAGGAAGCTGCAGAAGGAACAGAGCTCTGGCTTTTTCCTGCTGAGGACGCTGGCACGCAAGTTCGGCCCGTACTTCTTGACGGGCACCTTGTGCATCATATTTCACGATGCCTTCATGTTCGCCATCCCTCAGGTTTTGAGGTAAAAAAAACAATTTCAAGAAATGAAATTTTTCATTTGATATTACTCGGGGACCGATCTGTGGTGCGCCACATGCCTCAAAGCAGCTGCTTTTAATTTTAACGACAAGCTACAAAAACTGCTGGGAATAGTTCATCTGAAGCTTTTAGTTTTCTTCAGTGCAAAACTTTGAAATCCATGTCTTGAAAGGTGCTGTATTAACAAAGTTTTAATTACTAACGATGAGCAACAAGTTCAACTGCAAGAATTAGCTTTGTGCATGCAACTCTGTAAATTATGTGGACAGAGTTACTGCCTTTAACTTTGTGAAAATAATTTAGAGCTCTATGTGCTGAAAGCTGCAACAAATTATGTCCAAACTTCAACATATTTCCTCTTCACTGAGATTTCAGTTTAGATGAGATCCTCGGCTGAAAGCCGATCATTCCAGTTCTGATATTTTAAACAAAAAGTCAGAATTTTACACAGAAAAAAAAAGCGCAGCTAAAGATGGTGTCTTCTTAAAAATGCCAGAAAACTTCTACTGTACCCAGCATCAGGCGCTGGGAGCTTTTCTACACATTCGATCTTTTGTTTCCCATCACATCCACTTGACCCAAATTTCTTGCAAGTAAAGATCAATCTTAATTTCCCAGCACACAGCTCTAATTAAACCCAGAGTAGCATTTAGGACAATCAAGCCTTTCACATTTGTGATTGTACATAGACATCTGCGGTCTTTATGGAGTTATGTTGACTCCAACGTCCAGGTCTGCACTTTACTTTATGTTTTGAACAGTTGGATTAGAGCTGAGTCTGTAGATATGTTAGCTAAAGTTTGCTAAAAAAAAATAACAATAAAACATGTCAGGATGATGTATTTTAAATCAGCTCTTAGAAGTGCAAATAAGGGTAACGCTGGTCACTTTGTAGAAAAAAAATGTAATAAAATAAAATCATTATTTTTTAATGCGAGTGTTTTTCCCCCACTGAAAAAAAAAAAAGTTGGTCTAGTAAAATATTATTTTATTTCAAGACTTTTTGTGCATAATTACCGAGGGGGTTTCCATGATTTACAACTTCATCGATAAAACAAAACCAGGAGCTGGCAGCGGTGAAAACAGGTCACGACTGACCCACCACCAGCTGCCTCGCCGCCCCACCAATCAGACTGGAATGTTGTTGTTCATGCTGCGCGCCGAATCAGTGGAAGTGATAATTACGGTCGTGGAGCTGTGAGTGAGAGGAGCAGGCGAGACCACAGCCCTGAGAGCTCCAGTAAAGGAAGGACGAGGGTAGAGGAACGGAGAAAGGGCTCTAAATGGCAGAAATGCTGTCGGACCACAATAAGGGAGCCGCAGGCCAAGTGTGAGTGCAGCCCGGCCGCAGCCTGAGCACCATTGTGCAACGCGAGCCGCTTCCAGCCGGCCAGTCAGCCAGAAGCCACAGCGGTGCTCAGTATCAAACTGAAAAGAGAAAGATGTTGACACAATACGAGCCTGTTTCTGTCTGCTTAGCTTTGTGTTTTCAGGAAAAAAAAAAAAAAAGAAGAAATATGTCTGTCACACCTCGTTTCTTAATGCTTTCAACAAAACAGTCAATTTGTGTTTTGCTTCTCTTTGTCCTCAGTCTCCTTCTGGGCTTCATGAGGGATGAAGACGCTCCTCTGTGGAAGGGCTACTTCTACGCCACCTTGATGTTCCTCCTCTCCTGCCTGCAGTCCCTTTTCAACCACCAGTACATGTACACCTGCTTCACGGTCGGCATGAGGGTGAAGACGGCAGTTATGGGCTTGGTTTACAGGAAGGTGAGTAACTCTGCATCATTTAGCCACTGCTTCTTGGCATAAACAGGAGATTTGTCTCGTTTCAGGCCGAGAACGACTAAAGGTGTATGATTAAATGCTTTTACAAGGGTGACTGGTGTTGTGTAGTCTTTACAAGAGCATATAAAATGATACCGTTAACCGAAAGTGTTTGGCTGGAATGTCTCTTGCTGTCTATCCAGTCTCTGGTGATAAACAGCTCTGCCAGGAGGACCTGCACCGTGGGTGAGATAGTGAACCTGGTCTCTGCAGACACTCAGAAGCTCATGGACTTTGTGGTCTACTTCAACGCTGTCTGGCTGGCTCCTATCGAGATCGCTCTTTGTCTCTTCTTCCTCTGGCAGGTGTGTGTGGAAATGCGATGTTTTCTCAGTGGCTTCCATTCATACAATTTAGCTCAACAATGTCTTGACAGCTTTTCTCTTTTTTTTTCTTTCTTTTTTTTTTGTTTTTTTTCTCTCCACCAGCATCTAGGCCCGTCTGCTTTGGCAGGAATCGCCACGGTCATTCTCATTTTCCCGCTCAATGGATTCATTGCAAAGAAAAGGAGCAAGCTCCAGGTAAAGCCAGGAATCCTTTCACAGTAGGTCAGACATCTGGCACATCCCATCACGAGGGAGGCGTGTGTGTGTGTGTGTGTGTGTGTGTGTGTGTGTGTGTGTGTGTGTGTGTGTGTGTGTGTGTGTGGAGGTGGTGGGGGGGGATGCCACAGCTGGTTTAGATAGTGGCTGAAGCGCTGCGTGGGTGTTTGGCCTGAGTGCTACATTCTCTCTTGTCCTTTTGATGTCTGGCTCATATAATGTGCTTGAAAAACAATGACAGGAAAGGGTGGGCAGTAGCAAGACATAATTTTTCATTTTCCTGGAAAAACAACAGAAGGCTTCTGTAAATTTAGATGCCGGTTTAATCGAAAATTTGTCTTGAGCGCAGAGACCGCATTCCTGCCTCTTTGTTGTTCTCTCGTAATAAAAGAAAAATAACTAAAATGTTACAAGTAACAAATTCCGACTGAATTAGACAATTTCTGCGGCGTTCAGAGGAGACTACCGCTGCTGTTACGAGGGCAGACAAGCTTTTGTGCGCAAAGGAATGCGCTCGCTTCGCTTTGGTGTGGTATTTGTCAATTCACTGCTTTGGCTTTACGACGGGTAATAAAAGAGTTTTATCATCTGGTCAACAGGAGATCCAAATGAAGTTCATGGACGGCCGCATCAGACTGATGAACGAGATCCTGAACGGAATAAAGATCCTGAAGTTTTACGCCTGGGAGAAGGCGTTCCTGGAGCAGGTTCTGGGCTACAGGGAGAAAGAGCTCAAGGCCCTGAAAAAATCCCAGATTCTTTATTCCATCTCCATCGCCTCGTTCAACTCGTCCTCTTTCTTGGTGAGAAAACTTAAAGGGAAGGCCTGCTAATTCAGGCGTTAACGCGATGACGCTCGCAGGCTCGGTCAGCTCCACACCGATTGCACAAAGATTGCAACAGAACCAAGTCTGAGATTAAGCAGATTGTTCTCAGACTCCTTGGACAAATGAAAATTACATCTTTTGTGTGCTTTAACTCATATATTCTTAAGGGTAAACTATTGCTGAATGAGATTCAGTGCTGTGCAAAAGTCACGAGTCGTCATTCATCTTAACTTGCTTCTTAGTAGCGGGAGCTTCTTGTAATGAATGTGATCAACAGTTCTTTGTAAATTGTCTTTTTAACATTTGCTTTTAACTTCTTTTTTATTATTATTATTATTATTTTAGTGTTGCGCCTAACATTCCAATAAAACAACATATTTTTTGTCAAGACACTTGAAGCATGAAAAAAGCTCCCGGATGGAAATGATAACTTGGTGAAGAACTAATCAAAACAGATTTATTTTACACTAAATATGGCACAAAACCCCATATTGTCACTGAGCTAGTGAACAGTACACAAGCATCAGAGTTATAAAATTATGAAAAAGTATTTTGACGCCAACAAAGTGATCCCCAGCGTAGTATTAGTAATAACCACGGCATGCAGAAGTCGATTCACTGAAGAACAATTTGCTTGGTTTGCAAGACACAACTGTATATTCAGTCATTACGCTGATGACACAGTTCTTTATTTTTGCAAACTACTTGTTCCACTACTTACTTTAAACATCTCTAAGACAAAAAGGACGTTATTTAATACGTCTGGAAACCTTGATAATGAAGGTGTACTGTACTGCGACCGGAAAATTTTCCACTTCTTAAAGATATCACATTTAAATACTATTAATCTGTCATTAGTCCATCTTCCATATCGTATTAAATGAACATTGTACAACATGTAGTCATAGTTATGGACAAGGTCTGGTTAAAAGAAACGAATGAAGGAGTCAAAGTCCAAAGAGTCAAAGAAAACAAAAGAGAAATGCCACTGGAAACTATGAGAAAGAAGTTGGATTCCGTCAGGAAAAAGCACAACGAAATTACAGATAAACAAAATGATCCCTGGGCATCTCGGCTAAAACAACTTTGTTGACAGCTGAGCAATTTCAACAAATATAAGTAAAACCTATTAAATTACTTTTAAACCCCTGTTCTCAAAAATCACGAGGTAATTACTCTGCAGCCCAAGATGAAAACACTCTGACTCCCTGCGCGTTATGCTTAAATGAACCTCTTTTGGCTTTTGGTTGCGCTCGTCCTCCCAGGCGTCTGAGAGCAGGAAAGCCTGGGAAAGCAGCGCAGTCAACAGAGCAGTAAATTCAGCAAGAAATGAAAGTTGACAAAAGCGCTGTCTGCGGTTTTAATCTCACCGTGGGACACAGTATGTTGACAATAAGGTGAAATTACATCGAGCCTCGGCTTATCCCCAAAGACGTCTGAAAGGTCATAATTCACGCAATTGTAAACATTTCAAAGATGTGTAGATAACAGTCTCTCCTGTTCTCTCTTCTAAGATCGCCTTTGCCATGTTTGGAGTCTACGTGATGCTGGACGACAGGAACGTCCTGGATGCACAGAAGGTCTTTGTCTCCATGGCGCTGATCAACATCTTGAAGACTCCGCTTAGCCAGCTCCCGTTTGCAATTAGCACAACCATGCAGGTGGGTGTAGCTTTTCTTCGGTACTCACGATTGCTCCAAGTCGTCTGGGCATTTCGCTCATATTTCTGACATTTTGATATTTCAGGCTCTAGTTTCACTGAGGCGCCTGGCAAAGTACCTGTGCTCAGAGGAACTGAAGGTGGACAATGTCTCAAAGGCTCCACTGAGCCCCGGTAAGAACTGCTACCACTAAACCCAACCAATCAACAAATCGTCCTATGAGGCCTAATGCAGTGAATTCCCACAAAGTGCTCCCATTCTGCCTGAAACGCCGTAATCAATAATAAAAACAACCCACACGGATCCTGTTGTTTATAACTGTGGAGCACCACAGCCTTGTATGGATCATATGCACTGTCACTTCCTGGGTCCCCAGCTGACTGGAAGATGGGGTAATTATAGGATATCCCCTTGTTTAGTGGTTAAACTTAAATCACAGCGTAAATTCAGACACATGATTCATCGAGGAATAAAAAGAACGACTACTGTAGTTCACTGTCTAAGATCTGTCAACACTTCCTGAGACGGCTTGTGAAAAGACAACGGCTCCCTGTAATTTGCCTGATTAAGAAAATTCACTTGTAATTACGCCCAGGCAAGCACTCTGATGAGAAACTTCAAGGGGGGAAGCTGCTTTTTTTGGAACATTTGTTGCGTAGTTTAAAAGAACACGTCCCTTTTATTGCAGGGTCTTTTTTTTTTTTGGTAATTTTAGTTGATTCTTCTTTCCTTGTTTAGATGGTGAAGATGTGTTGATAGAGAGTGGCACTTTCAGCTGGACTCCAGAAGGTCCTCCGTGCCTCAAACGGTATGAATCAAAGGATGAAAATAAAATCCTTGTGGTAAAATCATTGGAGTCTCACAGAGAAATTCCCCTTTTTTTTTTATTGGCAGAATAAATGTTCGTGTGCCACGAGGCTCCCTTGTTGCTGTGGTTGGACATGTGGGCAGTGGAAAGTCCTCTTTGTTGTCTGCTATGCTCGGCGAAACAGAGAAAAGAAGCGGCCAAGTCACTGTCAAGGTACACGGCTAATGTTCCATGGCAGGGAAATCTATTCATAGCCATGTGGTTTTCACAAATATTGACAGTTTCTGCGTTTGTTCATGCAGGGCAGCGTAGCATACGTGCCTCAGCAGGCCTGGATCCAGAACGCCACAGTGCAAGACAACATATTATTTGGCCGCGACAAGTTGAAAACATGGTACCAGCGTGTGCTGGAGGCCTGCGCCCTGCTGCCCGACCTGGACATCTTACCTGCTGGAGACGCTACGGAAATTGGAGAAAAGGTACACGTCTTATCTCTTCTGTCACTCTCTCAACTTTTCTTATTTCTAACCTAAGCTAGATGAATGCTTTTATTTGTTTTTGTCAACCAGCCAGTTTTGTGGTCTCTCCATTTACCCAATGGGACTTCTTCCGACATCCGTTTTTATGTCAAACTCAGGGTTTCAAAAGTACAATGGGTACAGGGTGTTGAGCTTGAAGCGCTCGCCATCACTTCTGGGGCTCATAATTATAACTTACACTTACTTCACCAGAAAAAGTCACATGCTGACAGCAGCTGGAAAGTGCTTTGCAAGACAGATTACATAGGCAAGAAATACAGTGGCGCCTTCATATTCCAACATGTCATTATACACATGCTGCTGAATTTTTTAAAAATCTTCATCGATGTTTTTTTTATTATTATTATTATTATTATTATTTCTAATGCAGGGACTTAACCTGTCGGGGGGGCAAAAGCAGAGGGTGAGTCTGGCCAGAGCCGTCTACAGAAAGGCCGACGTATACCTGCTGGACGATCCACTTTCTGCTGTTGACGCTCATGTGGGTCAGCACATCTTTGACAGAGTCATCGGGCCAAAGGGAGTCCTTAGAGACAAGGTAACTCCAGACAATAAAAAAAAATGATGTCTACAAACAGCCAAGCACACTTTTACACCTAAACCAACAATTTCATGCCATTGTTGCCACAAACTGGAAACCACCACTTTGCTGAGTCTTTTGTTTTTTAGGCTGAGAATAGCGCTGGATTGTGCTCACATATACATATTTATATATTTTTTTCTCTTGCTGTTGTGGTGTGCTTAACAGACCCGCATACTTGTGACCCATGGTATGAGCTTCCTGCCGCAGGCTGACCTCATCCTCGTTCTGGCGGACGGCAAAATCACAGAAAGCGGCTCTTACCAGGAGCTGCTCGGCCGCCACGGCGCTTTTGCAGACTTCATTCACACTTTTGCGAGCACAGAACGAAAAGAGAGCGTCATACAGAGAGGTGAGGGTGCATTTTGTTGATAGATTAATTATTCGTCGAGGTTTTTTTTTTTTTTTCCTCCAATAATCAAGATAATCATAAGCATTCTTTAAACACAAGTCCTGTTTTCGCAGCTGGCTCCAGGAGATCCAACGCTCGACTCAGCATGGTTGACTTCATGCCTTTTTCTAGAGACTTGTCACAAGAGCAGCTAATCGGGTATGCAAAAAGAAAACAGGAGTGAACTGAAATCCTAGGAATTTTTTTTTTTTTTTTTTTTTACTGAAACTGACCTCTGACCTGTCTGTGTCATTCAGGGGAGACACCACTAATACCAACCTGCAAAATATGGAGCCTGTGTCTGAAACTGACCAGGATCAGATACCAGAGGACTTGGGGAGGCTGACTCAGGTGGACAAAGCTCGCACTGGACGAGTAAGTCTAAAAACACCCCGGTTGGTCAGCGTCTTGACATAAGATGAGTGTGACTGGGTCTGACTTATTTGTCTTTTCTTATCTTTTTGTGTTGCAGGTGAGGTTGGCGTTGTACAAGAAGTACTTCAAGACCATCGGGTTGGCCATCATTATTCTCATCGTCTTCCTTTACGCCTTCCAGCAGGGCGCCTCTCTGGCCTACAACTACTGGCTTAGCATGTGGGCCGATGATCCAGTTGTTAACGGCACACAGATTGACACAGATCTCAAACTGTTTGTGTTTGGGGCTCTGGGGTTTGTGCAAGGTCAGTGAGTCGGTTTGGTGATCCAACACTAATTCTGCGTCAACTGGCTGTTGACGACTTAACAATATTAATTATAATCTTCTCTCTCAGGAATCGCCATCTTTGGTACCACTGTTGCCATCTCCGTCTGCGGCATCATTGCCTCCAGGCAGCTGCACATGGACCTGCTGGTCAACGTTCTCCGCTCTCCGATGTCGTTTTTCGAGAGCACGCCCAGCGGCAACCTCCTGAACCGCTTTGCCAAAGAGATCGATGCCATCGACTGCATGGTCCCCGAAGGCTTGAAAATGATGCTGAGCTACGTCTTTAAACTCCTGGAAGTCTGCATCATTGTAATGATGGCGACGCCCTTTGCGGCCGTGATCATCCTGCCGCTTGCTTTCCTTTACGCCTTCGTCCAGGTACGTGCGGCAATGATTCCCACAAATAACGTCTTTAGAAGCAAAATCTGAATTTCTTTGCCGTATGTTATTGGAATCCTCCGGGATCCAAAATCAACTCTGCTGACATAAATTTAACTCGCTTTCACTTTGAATTATGGGAAAGCCCTCCGTGCTCCTTGTTTTTTTTTTTTGTTTTTTTTGTCTTTGCCTGTGAAAGCTGGTGTTTTACTTTTCCACTGTGGGTCCGCAGAGTTTCTACGTCGCCACATCCTGTCAGCTGCGCCGGCTGGAGGCCGTGAGCCGCTCGCCCATCTACACCCACTTCAACGAGACCGTGCAGGGTGCCAGCGTGATCCGAGCCTTCGGAGAGCAGCCCAGGTTCATTCTGCAGGCTAATGAGAGGGTCGACTTCAATCAGACCTCCTACTTTCCCCGCTTTGTCGCCACTCGGTGAGCAGATTTGTGTCTTTGGTCGAAGGCTTGTCAGAGTTTGATTCCTGCCCAGAGGAATTATGGCTTTAAGCATAGTTCATAAAATGTTAATGGAAATGCCAAGAGTGTTTAGTTTCATATTGCCTCCCCTAGCGTTGGCGGGTAGCAGCACTTTTCTGACCAGTGCTAAATCTTTATTGCATTCATAGGTGGTTGGCGGTCAATCTGGAGTTTGTGGGTAACGTCGTGGTCCTTGCTGCTGCCATTCTTTCTGTGATGGGGAGAAGCACTCTGAGTCCAGGGATCGTCGGTTTGGCCGTGTCACATTCTCTCCAGGTAGAACGTTATATCCTCGCACACATGGAGAAGAGGGCTCGAAAGGGTTTTTCTCTTTATCCTTAAAAGTGGGGTTGATTCAGTTTTTCTTCAGGCTTTTGGAAGATCTTGCAGGGATAATGACGGGCAGTAGAAAGAAAATGAGCGAAACGGCAACAAAATCCAGAAGAAAACTTTCAAAGATATCCAAAAACCTGAAGTAAATATTAAGCCAGACCACCCACCAAAGACTGCAAAACGTGTTGGCTCTTTGTAGGCAGCAGAGGTTACTTTATACTTTTGCACAGCGGCGAACATTCTATCCAAAATTCATAAAGAACATTAGAACCTGGCAGACGCAAGCACAGCCCCTTTTTAATGTGCAACTCGGTGCCAGTTAGCTTCGAAAACATGAAAAATTCGCCAGTTTGCTTAGTCAGTAACTGGATACCGCAAGTGAAGTGAACCGCTCTGCACTGTGTGTTGCAGGTGACGGGAATCCTCAGCTGGATCGTTCGGTCCTGGACGGACGTGGAAAACAACATTGTTTCAGTGGAGCGAGTCAACGAGTATGTCGATACTCCCAAAGAGGTCGGCGCTCCGGTTACAAGCAAACGCTCACCAGAAAACCGCAGGGACCCGTCTTGATCACGACTCACCCTTTGCTACTGTCTCTCACAGGCCAGCTGGAGTACAGAGGGCAGCTCTTTGCCTGTGGCTTGGCCCCAGAGCGGCACCATCGAGTTGCAGGGCTACGGGCTGCAGTACAGGAAAGGCCTGGAGCTCGCTCTGAAAGACATTACGCTGCACATTAACCCAAAAGAGAAGGTGATTTATCGTCTGCTGTTTGCAATCGCTAGCGCTTTTTTTAAAATGTTGGATTGCAAAAACGCTCCTGTATTTACTTTCAGAAATGTTTGTTCATTAGGTTGGAATTGTGGGCAGAACAGGAGCTGGGAAGTCCTCGCTCGCACTGGGAATCTTTAGGATCCTTGAGGCCGCGAAGGGAAAGATCTTCATTGACGGAGTGAATATTGCCGACATTGGACTCCATGACCTCAGATCACGCATCACAATTATTCCTCAGGTGAAGTAGCGCAGATGGAAACCAAGTTATGCGTTTTGTCATGTAAACTGCCGTAGCCACACATCTTTCTTTAGGGTTAGATAAACTGTTTACAATAATCATTTCTTCTGTTCCTCTTCACAGGATCCCGTGCTTTTCTCGGGCTCCCTCAGGATGAACCTGGACCCCTTCGACACCTACACAGATGAGGAAATTTGGAGCTCTCTGGAGCTCGCTCACCTCAAGACATTTGTGTCTGATCTGCCTGATAAACTCAACTACGAATGCTCAGAAGGAGGCGAAAACCTCAGGTAAACATCCCTATATCCGCATGATGTTTTGCAACGGAGCTGCAGCACTAGACGTCCTTTTTTGTTTTTTTACACTAGTCCCATAGGAGCTACAATGAAGACATCTTGAGTATAATTGTGTGTCTCCACGTTTTCTGTGTAGCTTGGGTCAGCGCCAGCTCGTCTGCCTGGCCAGGGCTCTGCTGCGGAAAACCAAGATCCTGGTTTTGGACGAAGCAACGGCAGCTGTGGATCTGGAAACGGACACTCTCATTCAGTCGACAATCCGCACACAGTTTGAGCACTGCACTGTGCTGACCATCGCTCACCGACTTAACACTATCATGGACTACACAAGGTACGCCGCCTCAGTGTTCAGAGTCTGTGAAAACCAATTTACATTAAGGTGTGAATCGTTTCTCTCGAGTGCTGGTAAAACGACGGGGGAAACATCCGCAGAAAGATTAAACGCACTGGATGCTTTCGATAGGAAACTTAAGCTGTTAGATACGCCTGTAAATATTTACACTACTTTAAAGGATTTGCCACAATTATCAAAGTAGTTTGAGAACGCAATGAGCATTTTATAAACAGATTATGGGGGAAAAAAATGTAGTTTTAGAGCGCATTAGGTTGTTTTATTTTTATTTTAGTCAATTTACCTTAACCTAGGCCAAGTCTATGTTTGCTGTACTGTCAAGTCTTAGTGAATTTTGTAAGTGTCTCTGTTATGTACAAACAAAGCCTTATTGCTGTCTACTGAAAGATTAATTGGAAATATTTCACATATAGTAATACATACTTGAATGAAATGCATTTAGAGAGCAGATGTGATCTTGAGTCTGAAAACATTTAACACCAGAGGGCGCTGTAGGGTACTGAATCGTGTACTACAACATAGATGGGATGAATTTTCACTGCAGTCCTTACGCTCAGAGTAATAACCTGAGGATATATTCACCATATGAAAATAAATGCCAAAGTGGGGCTGGCTTACGATGGGAAAAAATTAAAAGCTGACCTTTAAACTAAAACTTAGCCATCTGTCCTAATGAGGTCAGTGTTGAGGTTATATTTATTAAATTCCCCAAGCTTGAAATTAATCAGAGAAATCAAAGGTAATTTAATGTGCAAAGATCAGTGACGGCTAAGCGCCGGAGGGTGCACGGCCTTTAAATAAAGAAAATAAGAATTTAAAGGCTAAAATTGATGTGAAACTTGCTGGTTTTGGCAATATCAAAACTCTTTTCTCATTGTGGTCGGTATGTTCTACTGGGCAACGACCCAAGCAACTGGGTTTGTTTAGAGCCTATGTTTCTTGGAATAGCGTGGCATGAGAAACGAAGTGCGCCAGGAGATCTGTGTGTTTAGGAACGGGCTCGCTACAGAAGGCTTGGCTTCCTAACGAAAATACTGGCAGTTCTAGTTTATTTGTTTTTTGGTGTTTATTGACTGAATGAACTATATATAAGAAAGCAAAAAAAAGACTTTCTAAAAAAAAATGTACACATGCAAAGACTTCTAGTGGTAGTTTTTGAATTCAAGATTGTATGCATTGCCTGCTCAGAAGTTGACTTAACTGTGCAACATTATTTATAGGGTCTATAACTGTAGACATTCATAATCTAAATCTGCGTCTCTGTGCAGGGTGATTGTCATGGACAGAGGCCACGTTTCTGAGATGGACTCTCCAGCCAACCTCATCTCACAGCGGGGACAGTTTTACCGAATGTGCCTGGAGGCCGGACTGGTTTAGGTCTCCTCACACCAATGAACTGATGGCCTTGATGTACAGATGTGGGACCTTTATTTTTTTTATTTTATTTTTTTTGTGTGACCCTTCAGCAAACATGAAATCCTGCCCTTCCAAGCTTTGCTGCATCTCCAAACTATTCCAGCAAGGGCATTGTCGATGAATCTCATGAGCAGCTGCTGACACAGTCCCTTTAATATATATATATATTTTTTTTCCATTTTAAAAACTCAAAGACACCTTGCTCAAATTCAGGAAAAGACTTTTGTTAACCTCAAAGGACGGACAATCAAACCAAAGCTCTGGAGGATTGTCGAGTCCTTAAAGCTACAACTAAATGTACATAGGGAAGTGAAGGTTTAGAAGCCAAAGGCTTGAAGAGTACCACAAATTTTTATGTTTTTCATTCTCTTTAAGGATGGGAGATGTATTATTTGCGTAGTTTTTGTGTTGTAAAGCACAAGACATTTGTTGATGTTGTCTCAGGCGTAGACATTGATGTTTACTCATACTTTTTAGCCTTCTATACCAAAAAAAAGAGGCACTTTTGTACTTGCAAACTGACAGAAGTCTATATTTTTGTCTTCTCTTCGGGATTGGGATGGGAAATATCCTGACACATTAACCTTTGCGAGGTTTATGCTTGCAAAGCCGAGGGTTACGGGGTTTTCGTAGGCTTCAAAAGTCAAAACTTGAGGCCGTTTTCATTTTATATGTCAGGGAGACGGAGGGAAAAAAAAGACGGTAAAGTAAGCCAAGACATTAGCCGTAGTCCAACTATGCTGTGGCTGGTAGTTTATTTCTGTCAATATAAACGCATAAAAAAAAAGGCAACAGACCTTGTTGGTCAGACTTAACCTGAAACCGGTAGTGAAAACCACCATGAATGAAGAGAATGCCTCTTTATAACAATGGCGACACATCTCTACGGGATCGTCACTGCCTAGGCCACACAAACTCAGGCCATACCATACGCAGAGAGCGACAAAAAAAACAGTATTTTTCTCAAGGTGCTGACATGATGGACTGTAAATAGTCCACACGAGTGTTGATTCAAGGAAAGAACCCTATGAACTTTGAAAAGAGAAGAAGCATTCACTGTTTTTGTCTTACTGGTTTAGACAATGTGTTGTAAGAGAAGCCCAACTGTTTATTTATGTTGTTCGTCGAAATGTGTTAGTTGTCCTTAAAATTCTGAGGAATATATTATATTTATACTTTTTATAAGAAGCTTGTTTATTTTCACTGACCTTTAATGTACTGTCGTGTTCTATATAATGCTGGATAATAAAGTTTATTTGAATATGTTGTTATGTCTGACTCAGAGTTTTTGTTGTTTTTTTTTCTTTTAAATCTGTTTGACCAACTTACAGAGCTTTGCAAAACTATTTATTCTCATTGAGTTTTTTCAAGGAGAATAAAAAAAGCTTATGTTTCAGCAGTAAACAGGGCAAAGTTTTAACAGCGAACCTTCATGTGTTTATATTATACAGACAAGAATATGGCTCTGAACAAAACCATTGTTTGAAGGTTTAAGATTATTGTTCTGATGGATGCTCAAGACTGACCTGCTTCACCCAACATGATGCTGCCACCACCATGTTTCACAATAGGGATAGTAAGTTCAGGGTGATGTTATGTTTTCACCAAACCTTTGGGCTAATCCTCTCTTCATCTGTCTGCCTGCTGTGCTCATGTTTTTACTTTTTTTTTTCTTTCTGGTAATTAGTTACTATATCTATATACCACAGAAATGATAAAAAAATTAGCACCTTAAGAGGCACAAAAGTAGATGTGGAAATCCAAAAGACCACAAAGTAGCAGAACTACTTTAAATACCAAAATGTTTCACATAAAATCACCAAAAAGGCTCAGAAAATAAAAATAACTGACCACATTTTTTGCTCAAAAATTTCTAAAGTCCCACAAAAAAGTATAACACACAAAAATAAGACAAATGGGTATTGACAAAAAAATGCCATCAAAGACAGTTTGAGCCCCTCAGACAATGTGGCGCACACACACTTGAATAATAATGATGAATGACAATAAAGACGGGATAAAATGCACTGGGTAAAGGTTAATAGAGTCTGTCAGTGAATCCGCAGGGAAAAGAACAAAGAAACAATGTCTTCATAATTGTTGTAACATTTGTTTTTCAATCATAGTTTGAAAGACATTTAAATTCCCTCTGAAAAGTATGTCCAAAAACTGATGGAGGAGTATATTTTTTTTAATTAACATCCCTCTTACAAACCAGGCAGTATACGGGAGAGCTTGAAAGGAAAAAAACAAACAAACTCAAAATATATCTTATTAGAACTTATTTATTTGGCTTTTATTTTTTTATTTTATTTTATTTATTTTGCGTCCTATATCCAGTTATTTAAGGTAAATACCTTACATGACTGCATCGGTGTGTATTGTTTTGTAGTCTTTCGAGTCACTGTTGTACATATAAAACTTGGCCACTAGGTGGCAGATGTTTGTATAGCCAACCGTTATTCCAGGGTTTGTTTACACTAATTACGATGGCGACCATCTCTGAGTTGAAGGATGGTAAGCGCTCTCTTTTAGTCAAATTCCTTATTTATTTTAGACCTAAAATTATTAATAAAACCTAGTTGTGTCGTGAAGGACGAGTCACGACGCAATTAGCTTGTGTCGTGACAAGCTAATTGTCACGAATTATGTTGAATGAAAGAGGACTGGTTGGCTAGCGTCATAACAAACTCAAAGCTCTGTTTTACCTATCGATTCGTGGACACTTTAGCCAAGAGTTTACAGTTACTGAAAGGGCTTGATGAATGATAGTCTCTTCTGTATTGTATTTACATTTCAAACATTAAAGCTTGAGTCTAAAACCTGTATTGTTTACCTCGAGTTCCTGTTAGTTTACTGATGCTAGATAGCAACGAGCTAGTTAGCTAACTGCAATGACCTGTTGTTTCTGGTGGAAAATTGAGTAATTAAAACTAGAAGTAGAAGTATTAAGCTCTCTTACGATTTAAAAACTGCCTTTTGATCATATTCCCATCTTTATAAGTAGTATTTAACAAGTCAGGAATTGAAAATCCGAACCTTCATTCAATAATTGAATGAATTTTGGCATCTGCCGCACATCATTTTTTATTTTCAGGGTTTCTAAGTATTTTACAGGTCAGAGTATGCAAAGAAAACAAAAAAATATTTGTGTTTTCAGATCGAGTTTCTTATCAGCTCTTACGTCCATTCATTCCTGCAGGTTTGACTGGTTCTATGTTTAAAGCTGATGACTGTAGAAATATTTGCAGCACATTAGTAGTAAATATAAAAAAATGGGTTGGAAAAACTGGAAATTTGAGGGTGAAAAAGTATGGAGTTTTGATATGGAAATATGTAGCCTTTTCAACACATTATTTTGGAAGCATTTGGCCCCTTTAACAAGCTCTGTTTCATGTTTACTTAAGAAGTAAAACCTATAGAAAGTTATTTTACACCACAGCAATGTTATTTACAGTACAGTTGGTGACTGATTTTTTTTTTCTTGCAATAAAAAAAAAAAGATAAATCTGTGGTTTTAAAGCAACTTTGTCATCCTACTTACATACCAGTTTAATTTGCATTTGAATGGGGAGGGAATTGTAATTCATAATTCAGAGAGAGACTGAACCTTTCAGCCATGAGGCAGAAACTGGAGTCCCGTGGCGTAATGGGCCAGCTGAAGGCTCGGATCCGAGCGGAGGTGTTCAGCGCCCTGGATGAGCAGCGGGAAGCGCGGCCGTCGTTGTCCCACGAAAACCTGCTCATAAACGAGCTCATCCGGGAATACCTGGAGTTCAACAAGTACAGGCATACGGCGTCGGTGCTCACAGCAGGTGGGTAAGTTCATCAAACGTGGCTCTATCTAATGACAAGGATTTCAATACGAACCCAAGCTGACTGTGTCAAGATCAAGCACACATGCTGTCATAAGAACCCATGGGCATTTTTCACCTAAGAAAATGTGTATTTTCCTTTCAGATTTCACTTTCTGTTAGTTTAACTTGCTCTGATTTCACACCAGTGAGCTACTTCTCTCCAATGTTTGCTTTCACAGAGTCAGGCCAACCTGAAACTCCCTTGGACAGACAGTTTTTGGCCGCTGAGCTGAGAGTCTCGGAGGACGCGAGCTCCAAGTCTGTGTAAGGCCCGAGTCGGTATTTGAAAAATCTCAGCAGTCTGCTGTGAACTTGGCAAAAAACACAATGTTATCCTCACAGTGTGTAATCTGAAATAAAAATACCAGAGTTTTACAAACTTTCTGCAGCATTTTAAAATAAGAAAATCTCACTGCGTTTATTTAACTCTCTGGCTTTGTTCAAAAATCACAATCCAGTCAGTCTGAGGATGAGCTTTTGTCTTTTCTGCTGTAACCAAAAATTGTTTATGATCCGTTGAATACCTTAAATACCAGTTTGTACTTGAAAATACTGGGGATAATCTTAGCAGTTTTTATATCTCAGTGAACCTCGATCGATGTGATGACGTGAAGTGAGTTAATTGCAGCAGTAAATAATATTTCTGTGCTTCAGATCAGGGTTTGGCTTTAAAGTTTGATATCTTTTAAATCACATTATACTGACCCAGAACCGCATCAGTCAACCGTTTCTTTTTCTGTTATAGTTGAAATTATGAAGAAAGTAAAAATATATACACTTACATTTTTGCTGTTTTTATTATCCTTATTTTATAGACCTCTGCTGTACGGGCTGGTTTCTCACTTCCTGAACAGCAGCGATAACCGAGGGAAGGTTTTGCTGCGAGGTGCTGCTGTGAGCATCTCAGCTCCTGGACATGATTCGTGACGTTCAGCTCCTGACCAGCGATTCTCACGGACTTAGAAGTCGCTTTGGCTCTCCCAGGAGTTCTGCACCACCTACCTGAATACAACTTATTTTCTAATACTTTATTTTGCAATGTAGAAGACTTGCAGAATGAAAGGCCTAAAGGTGGGAGGGAGGGGAAAATGGTATTTTATAAGTTGTCAAAGTGTGGGCGGAGGGTTTGAGGGTTTTTTTTTTTTTTTTCAAAGTGTGGGTGGAGGGTTTCAGGGTTTTTTTTTTTGTGGTTTTTTTTTCATGTCTTCTTTACACCAGATGTGAACAATACATTTTGTACAAAAATTCAACTTATTGATATTTTTTGTGTTTACAAATATATGTCTGTTTACTGTTTTGATAATACAGACTTCTCTATTTTAAGACATATTGAGCTTTATTCAGGAACGGTGCTGTTTTAATTGTGTGCCACCTGGTGGCGATATCACCACTGAAATGGTGAGGACTTCTGTTTGATCAGGAGAACCTGACCCATCCCAATACTGGCGTTTTAAAATCCTTCAGTAAACCTGGATATACAGGATGCTAACATGTATCAGCAGAGCTTGGTAGCAGGTGTAGTGTTTCAGTTATTCAGAATGAGGTGTGCTGCATCAGGGACTTGTGTAAAAGCCTCGGGACACGAGCCAGAAATGGACACTACCACCTTAGATGGTGCATTTTTAAATTATATTTTTTTTGTAGCTAGTTGCCTGGTTTCTCCAAGATCCAGATTTTTATTTTTATTTTTTTATCTACAGATGTTTTCATAGTTTACTTGTTTTTATAAACATTTAAACCGTAAAGTTACATTAACATACATTTTATTTGAAAGTCTTTATGGTAATACAAAACTCAAACGTAATTGGGAGTCATAATCAGAGTTTCGTCCATGTCGGAAATCGTTATTTCTCATCGGTTTGGATTAACCTTGCGCCTTGGCACCATTGAATTCAGCCCACATTGCATCCAGTGGCTAATTTGCCATAGTTTGAGGATGAAAGAAAACTAAACAGATCATGTTTAGAAAATAGTGTGCTCTACTGTTTTCATAAGTTACCTGTAGAACATTTGAATTGATATTGAACATGTATTTGTAAGTTTCCAACCTTATTAAATGTTGCATTAGGAAGAAAGAAAGTGCCACATAAGCCCATAAAGCTACATGTTGACCGTTGGAGCCGATGTTCCTGTTTTCACAGGTTGAATTTTCTCCTCTGCTTCGTGGAATAGTTGTCTGCAAACAGGACGACTTTTGTAGTCGCATTGACTCCATTTGTCTTTTACATGCAGCAGAGGAAAAATTATGTTTCCTTCCAAGCTCAAATTAGAATGAAATTGCATTCCAAGAGGGTCAAACATATCTTTAAACATATTATTGCTCCAATGGATGGCCATCTATGGCCATAAAGGCAAAGAAAATGAAACATTAGGACTGTGATCAAAATTTCTATATGTAAAAAACAAAACTTGTATATTTTGTCCTTTTTTTATTATTATTATTTATTTTGACGCACCAGCCTGATGAGAGGCTCACAAGCAAAGCAGTTTATGTAGGTTTGGTGATGGACGGCTTGTCGGTGACCTCACGTAACTTCAAAGTGCTCTTCAAAATAACGTTTTATTTTGAGTCGTTAAAAATACTCCTGAGTTTGTTCCATTTGGATGCGTTCACTTCGCTGGATCTGATTCTTGACTTTCCACTCACGTTATCTCCCTCCCTGCTTTTTTGGATTTGCCCCAGCTTTTAATAATTAATTTGAGGTACTGGTCAGATGTTTGTTTTTTTTTTTCTTAGAGGGAGGAAGGGAAAATGTTTGGACAAAGTAAAGTTCAGATCTTTGTTTTAGAACGCTCTGCTCTGAAACTTTGTGTTCTTGCAGTTTAGTTTCATGATGTTTTACGTCTCTCTTTACCAAAAAAATGTATTTGTTACAGAACCAACCAAAGTCTATGAGGGGCCTTGACCTCAATTGGATTTGGGGCCCTAATTCCAGTTTGAATATTTTTTAATAGTAGCATTAAATCAGTTGTGTAGGCAAGGTTATTTCTGTGATTTATTCATTTGGTCTAGCAGTACAGCTTTTCATGTAGACCAGAGAAAGAGGGCCCCGTTTCCACACATTTATTACGTAATTTGCATTTGCATTCATTTTGACTTCAACACACAGCAATAAACTTTCAGGATACAATCCAGAGGTGTTCTTTTCAGTAACAAACGTTTAGGAAGCATCGATTTCTCCTACAGAGTTTCACAAATTCCAACGTTCCCTAAGAATCGCACTGTCGAAACAAACAGGTAACTCTGCTTTGTGTATTTGGGTCGATGATGTTGCAAGCTGATCAGGCAGCATGATTAAACAATATAGATAATATGAATGTAAACTGTTGAGATGGGAATTTGTAAAATAAATAAATAAATAAATAGGATAAAAATATGAAAAATATAGGTGGATGTACAAAAAAAGAACTCCTCATAAGTTTTCAGGTGCCTTTTTTGACGTCACCATGTGCATAGAGTGTTTTTGGAAAAGTAGATTTTGTCTTGAATTATCAACCTTTTTCAACAAAATGGCACAGAAAAACTTGTCATCACATGTTCAACAATAATTGAAGCGAGTTTCAATTATATGATCGAGAAAGCTGGTAAGTACTTTTAAATTCTGACTATAATTATGTAGTTGTTTCTTAGCTCATGCCTCGCGTTGGCTCTCAATATCTTGAGACATTTCGATCCATCACACGAAATCAAACGAAGTCAAATTGCTGTTACTTATCCACGCGGTTCCTTGAAGTGTATCAAACCCTTTGCTAATCTTTCCTCTAATAGAAAAACACCAGCTATTCCTCCCTTGATTTATAATCCCTTCTTACCTTCACATATTAAGGAACGCTAAATCTACCTGTCACTGATGACTGCAGGGAAATTGTCAGAGCTATCCCTTTCAGAGGCATCTTTGTTTCAACAATGCTGATGCTGTTGGACCATATTTAGTCACCAGGGCTTGGGGTTGTTGCTCATATGAGACTTTGAAAGCAACAAGGAAAGCTGCAGAGATTCCACTCTCCTTATATGGCACACATTGCAGCCTGGCTGCTCCACGCATCTGCCGCCTTACTTTCCCCCTTCTTCTCATCTCCTGCGTTTGTTTCGTCTTCCACGTTTCTCAGCCACCGTACCTCCTCCATAAACACTTCCCCATCTTCATGATGCTGGTGTATCGTCAGGTTTCACACACACACACGCGCCACGCCACAGCGCAGCGTTTTTTCCTTTTGCATCTGGGACTAAACAGGCCACAGCCATCGGAAAACCGCTTGATTTATTGGAACAAACAGAACGGTGTCCTTATATAGGAAGTTCCATTGGGGAGAAACTGGAAAAGGACGGATGCAGCGAGGAGGGGGGATTTGTTTTCCATACTGGAATGTGGAGGGTGTAAAAATGGAAAACTCACAAAGAAAACGTACATTAATTGGTTTAGCTGCGAGTCGTGTGCTGGGAGGAAACACTCCAGAGACATTACAGAGAAGGGGAATCCTGCGCTGGTTTTCCTTATCAGGACAGGGAACACATTTCATGATCCATACCCTGGACTGGAGCCCACAGGCGGCCGTTGCCAGTTCTGTCTTCGCTAGATAATTTACGTTGTTTAGTTTTTAACCAACATCAAATGTGTTCAGGTACAGTTCTCAGTTTCTCAAAATAGAACCATTATGGAGAGGTCTACCAAAACCCTCCTTTCCAGGGGCTTAAATGTAACTATGTGTTTTACTCATCGTGTTGTGTCCTTCTGGTAACAAGACTCTCCAAGCCTTTACTTTATTTTCTGAACTGTTCATAGCCTCACTGGCTAAATAATGCACTGCTTTGTCATGTTTTATTATTTAGAATAAATATATAACATATCTTAAAGGAAAATGTGAATTATTGCAATAACCCATAAGTGGAAATCTTGGCTTTTTTATGATAATAATATTAAAGTGTGATATAAAAAAAATGAACCAAACTGTAACAAAATCCTGACCAACTCACTATTTCTTTGATGAAGTTGTTGCTTTTTATCTTCTACCTTGTCACTATCGGTATTGTTTGCTTTCCTCTTCATAATTTAGAGAAGATCAGTTAAAAGTTGAAGTTAAAATGTTAACTCCAGCTTATTTACTTCACTATCTTAAGCACTAAAATGAAGAACTCTAAACCTTTTTCATCAGTGTTGTCATGTTACATCAAAAACGTCACAACTGCTTGTCTTCCAAGATATGCCAATATTTAATGACATGTCTGGTAGTGTAAGGCTGCAGAGTTACTGTACACTTCAGAGCTTTTTTGCTTCCACCAACTCCAGATGCTCCAAGCTGGTACGTAAGAACATTACGGGTAAGGAGGAGGAGAATTACCAAAACAGTGGACAGCGGTACCAGAGAGACAGGCAGGTTTGGACAACCAAAATCTCTGCAAAATCAACACAGCAAGCAGATGAATGAGCTAGAGGTGGAGATAAAGCAGGAGAACAGAACAGATAAAATGATGGGAACCTGGAAAAGAAAAACTAAAAACCTTGAACCACAGATATGGTGATAATGATTAAATGAGTTGGTGAATGTGTAATGGTTAACAAATAAAGACCCGTTGTGTAGGGAGAATCTGAAAACTAAAACATTCAATCATGGCAAAGAGAAAGAACAAAAGCAGTCCACCTCTCTTTTAGGTATTTGGGGGATAAAGAAAGTGATCTACATGTTTTTTACTTTTTCATCAGAAACAAAATGGAAAGAAATTTGACAAACTAAGTACATTTTTGCTACTTTCACTGAGTATAGGAAGAAAGGATCAGCCAGGTGTTTTGAAAATCATTTGATAATCAGTGTAACCCTCTCAGTGAAAGAAGATGATAACACTATTTTTTCATTTTGCTGGTCTGGAACAAATAGTTGTGTGTTCACACAATGGCAAGGCGGAAAGACCCAATGCTGGTTTCAGGGAAGCGATTGTTGCCGTCCTTCAGTCTGGGGAGAGTTGTAAGGCCATTCCAGACAATGTGAAGTCTGTCATTTTTTTTAGTGAGAGAGAATAATTCTCAAGAGCAAACACTTGAAAGAGCTGACAAGTTTTCCATGACTGAGCCTCCCGACCAATACACCCCAAGGTCAGAGCATGTAACACTCTGCAGATCTAAATCAGCACGTTTAATGCATTACAGTGCAAACACAAAAGATTGAATAAAGCTTGTTCTTTTTTGTTGTTTTTTTTGCTAGGGGAAACCATCTTTTTTTATGTTTTCAAACTTGCACCTGATTTCATACATCTTCCTTTCAGCTTAAAGAGGATATGACTGGTCTGATCACAAACATCTCCTTCTAGTTGTCAAGCGTGGTGATGGAGGGGTGATCATTTGGGCTTGTCTTGTTGCCAAATACCCCAGACATCTTGCAGTCATTGATTGGACCATATGACCAAATTAAAATATGAGGACATCTGATTGATTTAAACAAATAATTTAAATACATTTTCCTTCGTGTCCATTTAAAAGGAGATAAACATGCTTTTGAAAAGTAGACAGTATTTGCTAATTACCAGCCAGGTATTGCTTGAGGTTAGAGATAAATTATTTTAGTGTCTGGCATAAAGACCAGTGAATTGTGATATGCAAAACCCTAGTTGTGCTTTCTCTTTCTCTTTATTGCGTCTAAACACAGATACTGACCTAAATTAAACTGTGTAGCACAAGTAAATCCACTGTCAGGGTAATCTTCATAAGTATTTCAGTCTATAATAATACAAAGTTGCATGCGGCGTAAATATGACTTTTTATCCTCTGTAACTTCATCAACACTAGTTTTCTTCTGTTCAACCCACTGGTGGACCTTACTGCGCATGTCCGCAGCCTCTGTCCTCTGCGCTGACAGAGGAGGTGGAGGAGGCGAGAGGGGGGAACAGTTTAAATGGTAAGGCTTTTAAATTGACGGGGGTCATTTGGACTGCTTGCTTGGGGAGTACCTCGTCGACGCCCACCATCTCCAAACTCCAGCTTTCCAAATCCGAACTTTCTTCACGTTATGTGAGTATTTTACAGCGGAGGGATATCTTTAAATTGATTGAAGTGCACCTGTCAGACTTCAGCAATCCGCTACAGTGCTTCTTTTTGCCTACTTTTTCTGGAATTGGATATAATTGGCTTATTAGCCCGTTGAATTGTGTGAGCGTAAGTTATTAGTCAACTCGTGTTCTTGTTATGAGTAACCAATTAACGCGTTCGGATTGGCTAATTAATTATTTCGTCTGTTTCGTGTTCAGCTGGTTTTGTTTGCTTTGTTATTTGACAGGCCAGATAATATGTGTAAGACAAGTTGCACAATGTTTCTACCTCTAGAGCGGTAATTATACTAAGCTGCTTTGTGAATACAACAAATACGGTTGACCAAGGAGTAGTTTTATTGCTAATTCAACAGACCGAATTGTTGCATAGAGAGACGCAGGATTGAGAATAAGAAGGAAGTTCAACTTTTATCTCAGCAAAACCATGACTCTGGCCATTAATGGGGTTTCCTGCTTTCCAAATATAGTCCTGTGAAGTTGATGCTTGTATGACAAACACGTTTAATTTATTTGGAGGCCGGAGATGCAGAATATCAAGGCTAACTAGAAATGCTCTCCTGTTCTCATAAACATAGACGTGAAATTATTACTGGGTTTTGGGCCAAATCCTTTTGGACTACAATTAGACCTTAACGGGTGTTTGAAAGATGAGGGAAGACATCAAGGTTTTATTTTGTGACAGTGGCATTATATTTGTCTGCTGTCACGAAGGAATTTGCTCTCACTGAAGAAGCAGGGAGTTTTGATTTCACTACATTTGTATTCTGTGTTCAGCCTGATGGTTCTGCATTTTTATAGTTTATGATAAGAACCCTTTCTTTGCACAAATCAAGTGCTAAATTCAAAAAACATGATTCTGTTTTGTGTTTTTAAAAAAATGCTATTGAGCATCTGGGTTTCTTAAAACAAATGTTTGTAGAGCATTTCAGATAGGAAATTAGAAACATGATTTACTGGCCTCTAAGGTCAAATTTCCCCAACCACAAATGGAAAGGTTATAGAGTCTCCAGGGCAGCATCTTCACTAGTTTATTTTTAACAGAGACATTATTAATGCTTCAAAATTACTTTTCACACATTTTTTTTAAGTTGGGGAATTTTATTGCAACACGAATTATACAGACATATTCTAAAATATATGGTGTTTACACTGAATTATGATATTTAACATAATTCATCTAGCTTAATTATAGTTTGGCTATAGACATTGTAACTGATTATGAGGGGTTTTATCTCAGGTTTTTAGTTTCTTTATGTCAAACTCTCACAACCACTTGAGTCAGTCAGTCTTTAAGATGCAAAAACTTTGACGCAACATTTTTGAATGATCAAAGGCTTGATGTGGGTATTAAACGAAATTGCGTAAAAGGAAAGCTGGAGGAGCAGCGTCTCCTTTAAACACGGGGTGTGCCAGGAAATGTCTGTTTACTTTTGTCTGCCGACCATCAGAGCATCAGCTGATTCCCCCGTCGCTCACAATCCCTTACAAAGACTTTCATCTCTGGTCATTGGCCACTTTTGACAGGTTGATGGGAGGTTTTTAGGTGGTCATATTCTTTTTAAATAGTCTTTTTAGGTGGATAGCTTTTCTTTTCTTTTTTTTTTAGTCCCAGTGGAGGGTTTATAAGCGTTCTCAGGAAGGTTGAGGCTGTTTTTTATTACTTAGTTCCCACTCAGTTTGTAGCAGGCTCCATGAATAAAAAGATAAAAGCAAGGGTCTGCAGAGAGAAAGATTTGTGATTTATGATCCATCCAGAAAGCTTCACAGACTTTGTCATGAATACAGAAGTTTGTTTTTTTGGAGTTTTTTTTTTGTTTGTTTGTTTGTTTTAGATTTATTTAACCAAACTATCTGTATTTGTTGAGTTACCCAGTAATTAAGGGGTGAAAAATATCACTGATAATTGTTGAATAAATTTGATGCTTCTGTGATGGAGAAGTGGGCGCTGTCTTAAACAAGCAGTTTGCTAAATCAGTGGTTTCAGTTCTGTTGTGTTCAGTTAGACGGTCGTCCGATGAGAATGCTATAAAATAGGATCCATATCACGTTTATACCCAAACAATGCCGGTTCAGACAGTCTTACTAATGGAAACCTCATGGAAGAAATAATTTCCTCCAAGTTTAATTAAGCTCCGTCTATCTCCCCTTCAGCTTTCTTCTTGCTGTTAAAGAGAAACCTCCTCACAGCATGATGCTGCCACTACCATGTTTCACAGTGACGATGGTCGAGTTGGTTTTATGCCACACATTTTGTCCGAAGGCTAAAAAGCAGGGATCGTCTTCTTCAGTCAGAAAAGCTGTAAAGCTGCTGCACCTTGCACAGGAGTCACGGGAGACGCCCGTCTGCCTTACACTCTTACTTTCTCTGCAAAGCGCTTGGAAGGATGCAGCTACTCTAGTTTGTTATACGCTGCCTTCCCCTGCAGGTCTCTCTAAAAGCCAGACACTTGTTCATAATGCAGCCATTGACTGTAACATTTAAAAATGAATTCCAACAGGGGCCCATGTGAAGCATGGCTGTTAAAATCCCGAGCCCCCCTCAGCCTCTCTGCCTCGCTGTTATCATTTTGCAGTAAACGACAAAGCCGACCAGAGACATACTATTCCCTATATGGGCTTTGTTTGGGAATTCACTTGCCTTGCTGTTTAGGTCCGCAGAAAGGAGCCGTGATCCAGAGAAGGAGCCCTTATATGGTCATCGCAGCACGAGACTGAAGCTTCCCTAAGCAGGAGACTGAGAGAGAGAGAGGGAGAGAGACAGGAAGGGAGAGAGAGAGGGGGAGAGAGAGGGAGAGAGAGAGAGATGGAGGGACAGAGGGAAAAAAAAAGTTGGTTATTAAATTTAAGAGGATCTCGATGGTTCAGTAGCAGAACAAGTCGCTCGGTATGAGTTGTTTGGGTTGTCTCTCAGATAAATCTGTTGACACAATGTTGTGAGGTTAATTAAAACCAATTTCCCAGCCTCAGTCGTTATGTCTGCAGTTGAGAGGGGAATTGTTTGTTCGTTTCCCGTGTGACGTGTGGGGTCGAGAGGGAGGTGGACGTCCGTGAGAATGGCTGCCTTCTGAAACTCCCTAATGGGGGGGAAAAAACAAAAAAAAGCATTTTATGTCTTTTAGCTCTAAGAAAGACATCATTTTACTGGATTACGGATCTTTAGAAAAGTATTCAGTTATCATCTTACTCACATTTTGTCATGTTATAAAGCTTGAATGTATTTAATATAATATATATGAATAGAAAGGAAAGTACGTTTTTTTTATTGTTTACAAATAAAAATCTGAACAGTGTGGAGAGCATTTGAGCACTCATTCCCAACTGCATTTTAATCTGGACTTTGACTAAGAGATGAAACTGGTTTCATTTAAACCTCAGCAGTGTAGGTACGGCTGTGAGACTCAGGACCATTGACCTGCTGGAAGGTAAACCTCTATCTCAGCCTTAGGTTGTTTAATACAAGTTTATTTTTCAGTAATGAGTCATCAGTGCTCACCAGGATCCCCACAGCCTAATGATGCCACCACCATGTTTTAATGGGGGAAATGTGAGTTCCATCTGACCAGAGCACCTTACTCTACATGTTTACTGTGTTCTCTGCCTGGATTATGGCAAACCTGAGATGCTGCTCGTGGCTTTCCTTGAAGGCCAGGTTTGTGGAGTACACGGCTAATATTTCTGCTGTCGACAGATTCTCCCACCTGAGCTGTGGATCTCTGAAGCTCCTCCAGAGTCACCATTGCCCCCTTGGCTACTTCTCTGACCAGTACTCTACTCGATTTAAATGGGTTGCTTTGTTTTGTACAGCAGTTTTCCCCTAGAGGTTTTATAGAGAGCTGTCAGGCTCATTCTGATTATGAATATTAATGCAGATCACGCTGAAGTTATTTGTAAGAACATTTATTTAGCACACAGCTGCAGTGTGGAAAATATGAAGAAGTTGAACGGACTTGTTCCAATGTCCGCTCTATTCTTTCTCTCTACCCTCAAATGAGAACCTTTACACCTCGATTGTGATCCCCGTCGTTCGACCATAACGTGGCTCCTCCACGCACCATCCATTTTTAACATTTAATGCACCAACTCTTTTTTTTTTTTTTTTTTTTTTTAGCATCTGGCCCTCCACCACTAGCCAAGATGTCCAACAAGGCCCCAACAGAGGACGAGAAGTTCCTCTTCGTCGATAAGGACTTCCTGAACAGCCCCATGGCTCAGGCCGACTGGTCGGCCAAGAAGCTGGTGTGGATCCCCTCGGAGAGGCACGGCTTCGAGGCGGCCAGCGTCAAGGAGGAGCACGGCGACGAGGTGCTGGTGGAGCTGGCTGATAACGCCAAGAAGGTCACCGTCAACAAGGACGACATCCAGAAGATGAACCCGCCCAAGTTCAGCAAGGTGGAGGACATGGCCGAGCTCACCTGCCTTAATGAAGCCTCCGTGTTGCACAATCTACGTGAGAGGTACTTCTCCGGGCTCATTTATGTAAGTACGCTACAGAAAACATGCAAATTGAGTGTTATTGATTGTGCATATTGGTTTGACCTGAATCTGAAGGTTACACTTTTTTTTTGGCTGAAATATCCTTATATAAACACATTTTCTTATAAAACCATAATTTCCTTACTCACTGTCTTCTAACAGCCATGAAAACAAAAACATCTTCCAAGTTTTGAATGTGGCATTTCTGTGTTTTCAGACATACTCTGGCCTGTTCTGTGTGGTGGTGAACCCGTATAAAATGCTGCCCATCTACTCCGAGAAGATCATCGACATGTACAAAGGGAAGAAACGGCATGAAGTCCCCCCTCATATCTACGCCATAGCGGATAATGCCTACAGAAACATGATGCAAGGTAGGATTTCCCCTCATGTTGGTTCTCTGTCACTCCGTTAAATCCCTGCAGTGAGGTTAAAATCGATTTAAATGTCCATTTCGGCTCTTGACTGGAGGATTATTTTTAATTTACTCAGTTTCTGAATCATAATTAAATAAGTGGATATTAAATTGATGTCCTTTTAAATGTATTAAATATTGTTTTATAAGTTAATTTCTGAAACATTTGTTGAGTTTGTGAAACTGAATATTTTTATTAATTTCTAACAGTTTATTTAAAAACCGTCATACTGACTGAGTTATGCTTTGAATAGTGAAGCCGTTTTATAATTTGTGCAACAAAAGAAGTTTGTTTATTAATATAAAGGCTGTTTTTGGTTTGGGTTAGGGTCAGTTTTCTTAAATATTACATTATATATTTCACAACTTATCATGTTTGGTTTTACCTCTGTGGATTGGTTAGCTTTTAAGATTAACTCATTCTAAATTAATCTTAATTAAAACAAAAACAAAAATGTTTGCAATGTTTTTATTAAACCTGTTTCATATTTTGTCCAGTTTTTGTTGATCTGTGGTAAAATATTTAAACTGGACCCCCGAAGGTTTTCAAATTAAATAAAAGCTTTGCAAATGAGCTTTTGTAAAACCTTGAATATAAAACAATGCAGATCATTGCAAGTATTTTAGTAGAGTGGATCAACTGTAATTCATAGTTTGTAAGAGTGGTTAAGTTTCTCTTTAATCAAGAGCTAAATTGAAAGATACTAACTTCACATAGGATGTGGAGGAGCCATTTAAAGGACAGATGGGTGTTAAAAATATAAATGGTTTCAAATACATTATTAATTATTGTGAGAAATCCCAGGAAAGCTACAGCTTTAATTGATAAAAGAGATGTGCACAAACTAAGAGTGTGTGAAATCATGGTTCAACCCCTCAGATGAAGTAGAATCAAGTCGCAGTTTTTCGCCCTTGCAGCCTGACTGTGTTTCCTGGTCAGTGGATAGTAATGGAGGTTAGAACAATTACTGAGAGTAAAACGGTGAATTTAACTAACAAGGAATTTCCTGATCATCTTATGTTCAGTATAATTAATTGTTTAAACTCTTTTTTTTTTCCCCTATTTGAATTAAACTTCAGTTTCTCTTGCAGACCTGTGATAACTATCTAGTCAAAATCCTCCTCTAAGCTTCCTTTCTGCTAGCTGCTGTGCGACGACGATGAGGAAACTGGCAGGTTCCTGAACAGTATTTTCAGGCCCGTTTCGGAGTCGGTGTATCAGAGAGGTGACGACTGTGGCCTCGGCAGCACCGTGCTTACAGTAAATGGCTCTTGGCTCAAACGGCAGTGATGCGATTTCATAACTGCTCATTTCCCACAGAATCTGTTTCCAGGGGGCTTTTGCACCACTTGATTTCATGTTGACATGAGGACATTTTCTCAAAGGAGTTGACATCTGGATTGAGAGATGGGCGGAGGGCAGTAAAGCATTTCCTTCGTCCAAAATCTCCCCTTCAGTTTGCTGCCGTTTCTTCTTCATGACACAGAATATTTGAAAGAGACTTATGAAGGATGATTTGTAGTTTTAAATGTCACATTTTAATCACAAACAGCAGCATTGGGATGTAGTGTGACAAACACACAGCAGTGCCTAATTGGGAAATGTAAGGGAATTGTAATGTTTTCAAACTTTTCAGTAATAAAAATCTGGAAAATCCCATATGAGGGAAAACTTTTGGATAACCAACTTTACAGCAGCAAAAGTTGCTGCTGTGATTTTTGCACATGTAAGGACTATCGTTCTTATTGACTCTTCTGCTTAA
This sequence comes from Poecilia formosa, assembly GCF_000485575.1. Lineage (NCBI taxonomy): Eukaryota > Metazoa > Chordata > Actinopteri > Cyprinodontiformes > Poeciliidae > Poecilia > Poecilia formosa. The sequence continues at coordinate 1,311,669 of NW_006799950.1, forward strand.
AATGCCCTTTTTTCCTTTTCTTTTCCCAATTCTTGTTGCAGATTGTAAATTTTATTCAGATCTGAGCTTTGACTTGGCCATTCAAACACATTAACATGTTATCTAAGGGATTTATTTGACGTTCTGGTTGTAGGATTACCGTCTTAGTGGGAAGTGAACCACCATGTGTTGTATTTAGAGCTACGTGCAGCCTTAGTTTGCCCAAAAAGCAACTTGTTTCTTCTGCGCAGAAAACTTGCTTCAACATGTTCGCTGTGTTTCCCCTCATCAATTGTGGTAAACTGGGGACGCCTCTGTTTGGCTGCGTTTCAGAAGTGGTTTTCCATCTTTCTGCTCTTGCATAAAAGCCGTGTATCTCTGCAACACCGCCGGAGCAGCAACAAACTTCTTGGATGCTTCTCCGATTGGTGCTCGTAAGTGCTTTGCACAACGGCACATCATTTTGTGGCACGGGGCTGGAAACGAAGTTTCTAATTGCAGAACAAATACTTTACACACGGCAGTTCTCTAATAAACCACTGAGACCTTAACAGATCATCAGAGGTGAAGTTACACCCAGGTGAGTGGGTGACTCCCGACTGAAGGAACTGTTTTATTTAGAGCAGTCAAAATAAAAGGGGCAGAATTCATTTGTACCCTGAACTTTTCGGATTTTTATTTGTAAGAAATATAAAGAAACCATTTATGGTTTTATGTTATCAAATTTGATCAACCATAATCCAAGGCTTCCTGGGACAAACCAGCACACAGGAAGTTTGTGTTTACGTGAGGGCTCATATTTACACACTGTAGCTGTGGAGGTAAACAAGAAAACGGGTGGATTGACTGGTATTTCTGCTGGTGTTTGGATTATGTGTCGTCAATTTATCCTTTGCAGAAGAAGCACCATTGCAGCTCAGGACTGATCGGTGTACCTTACAGGAATGTACATGCTCAAAGCAGGAGAAAAAAATACTTTTTAACTTTATGCTTATACTTCAGAATAAACATGTGTTTAGGACGGATGACGCATTACAGTTTCTGCATAATTTAGTTTATGGACCACCCCTTTGTATTTGTAAATAACTTTTCCAATAATGTTTTCATTGTGACCTCTGGTAAAGATATTTAAAAAAAAAAAGAAAAGATCTTTTAAAGAAAAAAACATAAATCAGGAAAAAATACATTTTTTTTTATGCATTTATTTTTTTTAAATCACTTTCCTGTTAATGTCACCGTTTCACCTGACCTGTTGCCAATAGAACATGTTCTCCAGTAACATTTCACAAGATTCATACCTCCTAGTGCGCTCTATGACCGTGTGAATAAAATTTGTCATCTCTACCCGCCCCCCCGGGGTCCATGAGAGGTCTCTGCGGATGTCCGCACAAAGCCCAGAGTTGCATGGCGGGGAAATAATACTTGCAGCCTCAGGGGTGCCACAAGCAGAAATCTGCTTTCTTAGTGTGGATAAATTATCGCAGGGAAAACTGGGATCGAAAACATGCAGTGATATTGTGGTGTGAAATCCCCTTATTGTTTTTTTGTTCTCTCTTCTGAGGGAGTGTATAAACCTGCACAATATCGCCCCCTATGTGGCTTTAGTGGAAGCTGTGCATTTCTGAGTGGACCTCTGGTATTGCTGAGCTAAAAATGGTATGTGCTTGACCACAAGGTTAAACTGGCTCGCTCTCATTGACGCAGGGACTCATGTTATAAGCCTTTTATGCCCTCAGGTCTTCTGTTGGATTTAGACATGGAGACGAAGAGGTCTTTATGAAAAGGTTGAACTTTGTGGTTGGGAGACCATTTCTGTATTGATTTGGCCTCGTTTTGGATTATCATTCTGCTGAAAGATACAGCGACTGCCTGTTTGTGTTCTGGCAGAGTTCACTGGATTTTTATTTAAAATCTTCTGGTATGTGTAGAAGTCTGGGGCCAAGCTCCGTGTTAACTTCTAGATGTTGTTTTGCTTGAGGAAACCAACAAGTATTTGCCCGACTAGAATGGCTCTCTATTTTGAAAAGTGCCTAAAAGTTCCTCCAAGATGACCAGTAATGCTTAATGTGTGTTTCAGCTTAGTTATTTTTACATTTCTCAGTTAATGAAACATAAATCTGCTCCTAAGGGCAAGTTTATGTGGCGTTAATGCTGGCTGTATTTCCCATGAAGTTGAAACTAGTAAAGCGGGATGTTTCACACCGACTAGTCCAGCAGGAACAATTCTCATGTTGGAGTCATTCAGATAACTCTCCTAAGCTTTGAAACATTCAGCCTCCAGTTTGGCCGAGATCCCAGGCCTCCAAAATTACCCTTCAGTCTTTGATGTGCAGCAGATAAAAAATGTGAAATTCCCAGAAGGGCGTTGCTGTCTCATTGCAGCAGAAAACTGTTTTATTCCTCTGTGCTCCCCACTACATTTACAGGTGTAGAGATCTCCGACCTTTTTTTGACAATCGTATTGACTCCATATGTCTGACTCGGTTTCGTAGACGTGTTCAAGCATTTCTGTTCCCTTTTAGGTTTTGTTGAGGGAGCAGTGTTTTTGGACAGTGTTCAAAAACGCACATATCTGACCGTCACACGTTCCCTCTCCCTCTGCCTTAATTAGGAAGTGCAGAGTAGGAACCGGCTGCATGTTTTGTGACTGCCTACGAGGAATGGAGGGAAGTGGCCAAAGTCAAGTTGGCTCTAAAGAACCACGTCTACACTGGCTTGTGTTATATGTGGGGCAGATCTGTGAAGAAACTTTGTTTTTGACCAGACATTTAAACATTAAATGAAGTGACGCTCCTGCTGCAGCAGTTGCTCTAGACTATTCAGCATTGAGCTTGGAGGTGTTTTGTATACAGGGACTGAATCGCATGAATAATCATTCAGATTAGCTGGTTAGATAAAAAACTGTTAAGTGATGTTAGTTTCACACTGCTTGAACTTCAGGTTTTCACACAGGAGTATTTTTAGAGTGCTGTATAGCTAATCAAACTGCATTTGTATCATAAACGGAGCTGAACTGAATGCATCATGGACGCCATTTATTTGACATGACTTATGTATAGTGCTGTGCAAGAACAGTTGCCCTCTTACAGACTCCTTCTACTTCCAAATTTCTCTTGGCACAAAGTTTAACATCCAATAAAACACTAGTTTTGTTTTTGTAATATTAGTTGCATTTTAAAGTAAAGTAAGTTGAAATAAATGTTGCCTAAAATAGACTGTGCTGTGCATGAACATGAATAAGCCTTCATGACTAAGCCTTCATGACTAAATATCCCCAGGGTGCAAAGTTCAAATATTTATTATATCAAATTTCCTTTAGTTTTTGTTTAGTTGGGTCTGCTTATTGGTGCAGTATTTTGCTTTGCTGTTTGATTGGTTATTTATGCAAGCCAGTGCAGTGCAAGGAAACTCTGGATGAAAAAAGACCAGTCTGTGGTCGGTAGATGTTGTGGTTTGTTTACATTTACGTTATCGAGTTGCCAGTCAAGCGCAGACCAGAACAACGGACCAGAACACATTTTGATCAAGAGTGTGTGAGATGTAAATGCACACTTTGCATTTTTCTTCATTTGTGAGTGAAACGTTCTCCATTACCAACAAATTTAACAATCATTGAACTGTAACACATGGATGTCACTTTGAATCTGTATGATTGGACTGAAATGACTGTATCTCTATATAAAGAGGAGAATTTTTTTTTTCTTTTGCAATGTGGCCTTTACGTTAGATGTTGTATTTTTTACAAATCGGTGCTCTGTAAATAAGCTGAGCTGTATTGAAACATTCACGTTTGACCAAAAGAGCAAAAATAACAAATCTGTCTGAGTGGAAATGTTTCCTCTCACCACTGCAAGTTCAGACCATTTACCACATCGATGAACCAAAACAAGAACCTCCGTTACCACCAGCTGGTGTATAAACCCCAGATAGCATTTAGTTTTAGTTCTTTTGCAGATGAACTGAATTCATCCCATCGCTCACATGCTGCTGAATCGCATGCCATAAATATCTAATGCCGCCACTCTCTTTGATTTTGCAGATCGTGAGGACCAGTCCATTCTCTGCACGTAAGTGAAACGAACTCCAAATGTCTCTCGCGTTTGCGTTGCGTTATGTGACCTGATGTCACAGAGCATTCGCATAACGCTGATGCAAGCAGAGATCTAAACCACATGCCAAAAATAAATGAAACGCCAAAAAAGTTTCAATGAAAACTCCTGTCTTGTCTGTTCATGCTAAAGTTTTTGCAGTTCTCTGGGAGAGCCGTGTCCTTGCTTGTCACCCAGGGATTTGGTCAGGAAGTGTGTCCTGAACTCTGATGGGGGAACCAGATTAGCTCTCCAAATGTTTGGGCTCAGCTCTGTTTATTTGAGCTGAGCAAATTATTGAGAGTTTTTGAACAGTTGCAGAGACATCCAGAGATAATCGGTGCATCATCTTTAATTAAATTTTGGCTTGTTTATTTGCTGAAAAAAAAAAAGAAATATAATAATGAGGTTTATCATTCAAGCTGAATGTCATATCCCAGCTTCATCCAGTGGCAGTACAGGTGTGTTGCATGCAACTACTTAAAGTAAAGACAAGGGGGGCGGAGGGGACTAGCTGTACAAATGAAATGCACACATCAACAGATTACATAAAATGCATAATTAATGTTTCCATTTTCAAAGTGAGCTCAGAGAGATCTGATTGCATAACTTCATTCAATAACTGGACAGAAACGTCTCGGTGTCCTGAGTTCAACTGAACCAGCTGAGAGAAAAGGGCTTTCCCCATCTTTGCTCTTAATTTATTGCAACCAGGATGCAGTGCATTCTTTCCCATCAAGCAATTTCCTCAGCGATTATGCTTCCTTATCAGAGGGAAACTGGAAAAGTGTAGATAACTCTATACCAGCAGGCAAATATCAGATGGTTAACGCTATTGAGGGAAAATTTGTGTGGAGCATGAATGAAAACGGTTTAGAGGGAGAAGTTGTCAGGATGTTGAACTGTACCTCGTATTTATACGACCATTGTGGTTTCTAAACCTCAACAGGCCTCTACTTTAAAACCGCGGAACATTTGTGAATTTTCACTGGTTACTTTGCGTCTTATGTGATATTTTACGACAAGTTAATGTTACAGTTCTGGAGTAATAAGTGGAAATATTTGGCAATAGATTTATTTATTTTTATTAAATAATAGCCTTCAACTCAGTTTAGTGTGGAAAATGGTTAGAAATGTAGTAAAAGCATTTTGTAGATGTTGACATATCAGCAATGTCATGGTTTCTTTTTCTCTAGATATTAATGTTAATAATGCAGAATGGAAAGATCAGCTTTGGTGGAAAGTATAAAAAGTTTGCTTGCAAAATATCCTTAGTTGCCTCCTCTTTTGTCACTCTTGAGGCCTGAAGGAGATTAAATAATGATGGATGCTGGACAGAAGTTGAGGCAGAAGTTGGCAGATGGAAACCCGGTGTAATGGACAGCTGGAGGAGGCCGGGGCAGGACATGCGAGTGAAATCTATGAAGAGTACAAAGTACAAGGAGCTTCCCACACACATTCCCCCCCAATAATATTTTACTTTTTTTTTTTTTTTAATCTGAAAGAGCAAAAACAAAACCGCATTGCCATATTTGTGCTCTGACACTCGACAGTCTGTCAGCATATTGTTTAAAGTCTAAAAATGTTATCTTTTTTTTAATGTGGGTATTTTTCCTCTTTAAAAGGAAAAAGTAAAACTCCATAGACGTTTCTCAACACGAGTTTGAACGTAATTATAAAGTTGCTGCTGGAAGTGTCAAGTCACTTCCAGTGATGACGAGTCACCAATTAATGAATAAGAAAATCTTGGATGCATTTTAATCCGCATTCTCAAATGTCTGCAGCCCGAGTCTGGATGTTGTACGTCCTTACTCAGCCCAAACATGACACCACAGTCGGATTCCTCTCGGAGCTGCCAAACCCTAACACACAGAGTTTCCCATGCCTTTTAAGGACCCTCGAACAAGCTTGCACGTGTGCTCTGCCTGACGTCTCTGGGTTTAATCAGACTCCTGCATCCAAGTTTGTTGTGTGGAGGGAAGGAATCCATCTGTGTTGCTTTGTGAAAACATTTGAGTGACTTTGAAAAGGCGTAGCAGCACATACTTCAGGTTGGAGCGGTCTGATGGCCGCAACTTTCATTTAGGTCCAAAAGAGATTTGTAAGGGACGAGTAACGAGCCTTAGTTTGGCCTGCCTGATATGGTGTGTTGAGGTTTGAAAGCCACCTGGACTCCTTCAAACTTTTATTTTGTCATTGTGACCCTTGCAGCTTTTAATAAACACCCGATCTTTGTCTCCTCTGAACATAAAACTATCTGCAGAAAACATTTCCCTCGTCCATGTGAGCCTCTGTAAATGTCAGTCAAGCCTGAAGGTGTTGGCATCCTTTCAGTCAATCTTTGCTAGTGGTTCTTGCGTTTTCTTTACGTCCTGAAGAGATTTCTTTTTAATGTTGAGGGTGAAATTGGGGGTTGGATGGTTAAAACCTGAACACTATATTAAAGGGGCAATAAACCCAACCTGATATATAAACTATTTGACTAATAAAGCCGGCAAACATCAAGCTTCTGGAGTAATCTCGACCTTGTTGCCAATTTCTTGAGAATATTTAAAAGTAAAATTCTTGGTAGGACAACAACTCATTTAAATTATCTCTGCTCATTCTTATTACAGGAGTAATTGTATCACGCCAGAATTATTCCAGGTTGTTTTTGATTCCCACAACCATGTTTTAATTCTTTGTGACTTGAAAAGTGGCATTTATCCAAATATAGGATGCATCCCACTATATGCATCATTTTTGACCTGATGTCCATGATTGATGTCGGTAAACGTTTGCACTTTGATCCCTACTTGTCCTGTTTTAATGCTAAACCGAAAGACTGAAATTACTTAAATAATCCCAGATCAGCTGAATTTTCAGACTTGAAAAATTCCACCTTATCAAAGGATCAGATTACATAACGGCAAGTCAGATTTTACTTTGGGTCAGGCAATGGTGAAGTTATCTCTGCAGCACATGATTCCCATCAAATTAAACTGGACTGTTGAACTGTGAACAGAATCCTGTCAGTTCTATTTATCCTTATGTCTCTTTCTCTCTCTTGGGATCTGTTAATCCTGTTCTTACTTTGTTTCCCCTGCTCTTCAGAGGAGAGTCTGGTGCCGGGAAAACGGAGAACACCAAGAAGGTCATCCAGTATCTGGCTGTTGTGGCCTCGTCTCACAAAGGCAAAAAGGACAGCAGCGCTGTAGGTATCTGTGTGCAGAACTCGTGTTCGGATCCGTCAGTCACTTCCCTCACTCTTAAGGGAAACCTTCCCAGTTTAATTCTGTATATTTCCTTCAAATAGCAACAAACAGGATCACAGTTTGCATACGTGAGTAAAGGGGAATGCCTGAAGTGTGCTGTTTTTTTGGTTTTTTTTTGCGTGTGCCATTTGTGTGTTAGAAAAGTGCATGAAGTTTAGTGTCACCAAATGGGTGTTATTCTACCTCCAGGGTGTCCAGTTTTCTAAAATCAGATGGTGTTTTCTTCAACATTTCTCACTAGTAGCTGTAGCTTATTTAGAACGGCCTCCTCGCTGGAATAAAATGATGGCATACTTCCTGGAAGTCCTCCTAAAACAAAATGCAACGTTTTACTCTGGCGACTGGCTTGTTCGGACTGCATGATGGTTAGTAGAGTACTGACACGCAGTGATGAACGTGGCCCCTTCTCCTAACTTGAGATGGGATTTTTGTCAAATTGGTGGTTTTCAACCAAATTGGAGATCAAACCAAACTCTCTGCAGCAGCGAAACAGTCTCTCACAGATCATCGAGCACAGTGTGAGCATGCCCATCTCCTGTTTTTGTCTGTCAAAATTCAACAACCTTTTGACTCCTAAGCATATAATCTACCTGTGAGGTTCACGGGAAGTGTTCACTGACTCTTCTTTTGCAGATTTTATTTATCAATGTCTTTTTATTGTTTTCTTACATAGACCTCATAAAACGGTGACAAAGACTCATGCACACACAACAGAAATCCCTCCTATACCAGATCTAGCACCCTGACATGCATCCACCTTGTATTCATAAAACAGCCCATGAAAGGTAGAGGTTTGTGCATAAGTAAAACAACCAACATTTGACCTTTACACAAATTTATCTGCTGATATTATTTCAACATAAGACATGAATGGCTGCCAGATACCATCACATTTTTTTTTAACAGATCCCCTAACAACATAGATTTTATTGTTTTATCTTATGTTTTCATGACATATGTTCTGAAAGTGTTCATGCCATGATGGCACATTGCCTAAAGACAAAACGGCGCAAAAAAGAGGATTCATAAAAATTAATGAAGCGAAAAACGATCTTTTCTCAGTGAAGTGATTCTTCTTTTTTTTTTTTTTCATGTGGTCATTGGCATGAAACTTGCACCAGATTTCTGCCACAATCACACAAACAAAAATATTCCATAAATTGGGTGCAGTCACACAGCATAGAAGTGTAGGAGATATTTACTGAAAATTTCTGTAGCACCAGGTAGAAAAGGTAAAATAACAGATTCATCCACACTTTCGTAGGTTTTTCAGCTCGAGTCAGATTAACTAGGACATCAGTGGCTTTGTTGTCTGGCTTTGAAACCAATTAAAAGCTTCCTTTTGATGTTTTTTCAGTCCGTTTTGCTTTGAAATCCACACTTGTCTCACCTTGTCGAGAATAACCCAAACGTCACCGTCACTTGACCTTGGCTCCAGTTTGTCCTCCAAACACGGTGCATTTTGTTACATTCAGAAATGTAATTCTGGTCTCTTAAGACCAGACTATGTTCTCCCTCTAGTTCATTGGATTGTCCGAATGTTCTGTGGTAAACTTTAACATCCTTCAGCAGTGACTGTGCATGGAGTTCATTCCTTATTGCTTTTAGTGGGGCGGGGGGAACGGTGCCTGCCTCCAGGTTTTTCTAAAACCAACTCCTCGGAGCACCTGGTCATGGCTAAGAAATTTCTAAAGCAATCTGAAACCAGTGCCATTCATTTTTTGCCACAGTAAAGTTTTGAAGCTTTTGAGTTCTCCGTTTTTATCCATCATGAGATGCTTTTGATTTGATGGGATTTCAGTGAGGATTAAACCCACTGATGTTCATTTGCTCTGACAAGGAGCAGAAATGCTTTATACTGCAGATTTCAGACATTTTCTTTTTGTACTTTCTGTTCAGAGCTTATTTCCTGTGTCGTTCCAGTTTATTACACTTAACTTTTGTTGCATGGAGTTTTTTGTTTTTTTACTTTTTTTATCTTGTGTGAATTTCCTGGTTGTGCTGTTGATGTGGTGTGCATTTAATCTTAGAAGCCTTTACTTAGCGAGGGGAAAAGGTTTTGGTGATCATATTCTGCATTAGGCTATGTGTGTTAATGTTTTGAGTAACTTCTTTTCTACTAATCTCACACACGTTTTGGGTGTCTAGAGGAAATATTGCCTGGTTATTCTTTCCTCTAAGTTCCAGAAGCTCCCACAGTTTGAACAGAAATAGTTTCAGGAATGTTTTTTTTTTTTCTTTTCCTTTTTTCCTCTCTGTCCTTTTCAGGCTTTTATGACTCCTGCTGCTTATCTGTCTTAAAAGTTTATATTTGCATTTCATGAGATGCAAGTTTTTCCCTTTACTTCCACCTTGCTGTGCTCTGTCTTCTTCCCTTTGTTTTCTAGTTTTCCTGAACTCTGAACTGCACATCATCAGTGAGTCTGTATTTTCTCCTTTTCCCTAAAACATAAGAGTGACTTTTATTTTGCCACATTTGGTACAGAAGTTGTTTTTTTTCCAGAAACATCAAATTTATACGATCGAAATAAATTCCAGGGATTCAAATAAGAGAGACCTTTGTAAAATGAACTTTGACTACAAATCAATTACCGTCTATCTAAAGAGCTACTTCTTTATACAGTTTTCCTTTTTCCCTCCTTTCTCTTCCAGGCTTTAGCTCATTTACACAGTGGGTGTTTTTAATTAAGAAAGTTTATGTAGAGGTCCTGAGCTCCTGACATCGATGCAGACAAAAGGAGCCACTGTGATCAGGAGGATTATCTCGATTCAAAGTGATGGGCTGTCCGCCTCGGTTACAGACATTCACTCAGCTACTTCTGCTGGAGACAAATTACATCTCTGGAAAATATGTTTGGATAATTCGTAATGCATCGAAATCCATCAAATAAGTTTCCCTAAACTAATATAGACTTTTCTTGATTCTGCGTAATTATGCCTTTTACTGCTCGCTATAAAATGCCTTAGTAGCGGCGAATCAAATAGATGAATTATTTGATGCCTTCTTCCTCTTATCCCATGTCATTATCGTGGTAAACACTCACCGAGAGCCACCTGCTTGTGTCACCAGGGTGAGCTGGAGAAGCAGCTCCTGCAGGCCAACCCCATCCTCGAGGCCTTCGGAAACGCCAAGACCATCAAAAATGACAACTCCTCTCGATTTGTGAGTTTGTGGTTTAATGAAATATATATTTTATTTATGTACAATATCTTCCAGTCCGTGATTGGAAAGTTCACTTTTCCTTTTCATCTCTTTCTCAGGGAAAATTCATCCGCATTAACTTTGATGTGACGGGCTACATCGTTGGAGCCAACATTGAGACTTGTATCCTTTTAATGAGATTTTTTGCAGTTATTCTAGCTACTAACCCACCTGCAGTCTCATCGCGCCACAACTCTTTTTAAAAGAAGTACAGAAGAGATTAAAATGACGGCTAGCAGATTGTGTCTTGCATATGAAGTCGTGCCGCTTGAAGTTTTCCGTAGTTTGTTGCGAACACAAACGTCTGCGTATTCAATCCATAATTGCAAAGGGGGAGAACAGGGATCTATATGCCGTTTACTCTGAATGCACATTTGTGATCCTCAACTAGGGGCTGCTCTCAGACCTGCTGGAAAAGTCCCGGTGCATCCGGCAGGCAAAGACGGAAAGAGCTTTTCACATCTTCTACTACATGATCGCTGGCGCCAAAGACAAACTGAAAGGTTAGATGATTATTATCTTTAAGCTTTTTTAAACTGTTCTCACATCGTACTTAAGAGTTGCAAATTCTTACAAATGAAAAAAAAATAAAAAATTAAATGAAAGCTGAGCATGCTCCCAAAGAAGTAATTAAGTTTTTTTTTTTTTTTTTTTTTTTAACTTTTTTGCTTATTTTATCATCAGAGGACCTTCTTCTGGAGCCCTTCAGTAACTACCGCTTCCTGAGCGCAGGCCACGTTCAGATCTCTGGACAGCAAGACGACGAACTGTACGAGGAGACCATGGAGGCGATGAACATCATGGGCTTCACTGAGGAGGAAAGAACTGGTAACGGCGGCTTTTCTGTTCCTGTGCATGGAGATGCCTGCAAATCTCACGCAGCGGCGGCACCTTTATCGGTCTACTTTGTGTGTTTGCTCTTAATGATGCAGATATATTGAAGGTTTGCTCCACGGTAATGCAGCTGGGAAACATTGAGTTCAAGAAGGAGAGGAATCAAGAGCAGGCCACCATGCCGGACAACACTGGTTAGAAACTTTTATGTCCAACGAGTCAAATAATGTTTTCGTTACAAATTTCTGTGCTTATTGGTTTTATTACTTAACCTCTTTTTTTTTTTTTTCTCACGTCCCCAGCGGCGCAGAAGGTCTGCCACCTGCAGGGCATCAACGTGACGGACTTCACCAGAGCAATCCTCACCCCTCGTATCAAAGTGGGCAGAGAGGTGGTGCAGAAGGCACAGACCAAAGAGCAGGTAAAACCAATTAAAACTACACACTGCAGGTTAATTTTGAAGTCCATATAACACTCAGTGCTTTTGATTTATTGTGGATTTATTTATCTTTTTTTTTTTTTTTAAATTAGGCTGATTTTGCTATCGAAGCTTTGGCTAAGGCCATTTTTGAGCGACTCTTCCGCTGGATCCTGGGCCGCGTCAACAAAACGTTGGACAAGACCAAACGTCAGGGAGCCTCCTTCCTGGGAATCCTTGATATTGCCGGCTTTGAGATTTTTGAGGTATAAACATCAGTCACATTTCATCACTGCGTGACTACAAATGCTTTGCACAGATGGAGGACATGCGATGTGCATCTTCTGCTGTGTGTGTGTGTTAGGACAACTCATTTGAGCAGCTGTGCATCAACTACACCAACGAGAAGCTGCAGCAGCTCTTCAACCACACCATGTTCATCCTGGAGCAGGAGGAGTACCAGAGGGAGGGCATCGAGTGGAACTTCATCGACTTTGGACTTGACCTGCAGCCCTGCATCGAGCTCATTGAGAGGCCGGTAACGAGTACCGACACGTTAAAAATAGCCCGTGGAATGAACACGTTGCAACCACAAGTTCCACTTCTATACACAGAGGAAGTTTAAAATGTAAAATTAGTTGGTGTTTTATTGCTGAGCCCCGTTTTGTATCCTCTGCAGAACAATCCTCCAGGCATCTTGGCCCTGCTGGATGAAGAGTGCTGGTTCCCAAAAGCCACAGATGTCTCTTTTGTGGAGAAACTCATGAACACTCAAGGAAGCCATGTGAAGTTTGCCAAACCGAAGCAGCTCAAAGACAAAACAGAGTTCTCCATTCTTCACTATGCTGGAAAGGTGAATGTGAAGAAACGAGGCAAATGCGTCCCGTTCTTGTTTTACTCATGCATTTTTTTTTAAATGTATTGCTCTCAAGAAGAAAGATTTTCTTTTAATCTAAAATGGTCTTTTTTTTAAAATAAAGTTTCTGAAGAATTTTCTTTTTAATTTGGGTGATTTTTCTTTTTTTTTTTTCTTTTTTTTACATTTTTTGTAATAAATATCTTTCAGTTAATTACATGTCGTTGCCCAAATTTTCATCTCTTGATTATTAATGACTGTCGGAGCTAAAATTTTGTCACATCGTTGTTTTGTAATTTTCATACATTGAGGCCAATTAAGACGACTTGAGGTTGCTTCTTTGTGACAGAGAAAGCTGGTTTATAATGGGTTCATTATCAAACTGTTCATACCTTCAAGTTATTTTAACAAAGCTAAAATGTGTATCTCTGAAGACTAGATTAAAACTTTTTCTACTGTATTGTTGAAAACAGTTTCCTCTTTGATTGCTTACACCTTCTAGGAAGGAGGAAAATCCACTAAGGTTGTGTAATGATTTTGTTTTTTAGGTAGATTACAACGCCACAGCCTGGCTGACAAAGAACATGGACCCTCTAAATGACAACGTCACAGCACTGCTCAACAACTCCTCCAGCCAATTTGTGCAGGACCTCTGGAAAGATTGTGAGATATGAAATGCACAAAAAAAATATTATTTCTGATAAGTGAACCTACTTTAACCTCATGGAAACGTACATATTATTGTGTAAATGTACAAGCTCTGTTTACGCTTTGTTCTCCAGCGGACCGGGTGGTTGGTCTGGACACGATAGCCAAGATGACGGACAGCTCCGCGGGCGGCTCAAAAACCAAGAAGGGAATGTTTCGTACTGTGGGACAGCTCTACAAGGAGTCTCTGGCAAAACTCATGACAACACTACACAACACCCAGCCCAACTTCGTCAGATGCATCATCCCGAACCACGAGAAGAGGGTTAAGCACAACGCATAGCTTTTGCATCGTATACTACAGCTCTTGCTGTTAAAATACTAAAATCGAACCTTTTCAGGCAGGAAAGCTGGATGCACACCTGGTGCTCGAGCAGCTGAGGTGCAACGGTGTGCTGGAGGGAATCCGAATCTGTCGGCAAGGTTTTCCAAACCGTATTGTTTTCCAGGAGTTCCGTCAAAGGTCTGTGTAGAACCATTTGTATCGGTCTTGATGTCCAGCTTATGATAAATCTGGGTAATTGCGACTTCTGTCCGTCTCTGTTACAGATATGAAATCTTGGCTGCAAGTGCTATTCCAAAAGGCTTCATGGACGGTAAACAAGCCTGCTGCCTCATGGTGGGAACAATTAAAACTTTTAATCTCATCTTCACAGCGACCTTCATCCTGCTGCTCTTCCTAAAAAGTCCTTTTAACATGTTGCGTCTGTCCAGATCAAGCATCTTGACTTGGACCCCAACCTGTACAGGATTGGACAGAGTAAGATCTTCTTCCGAACTGGAGTGCTTGCCCAGTTGGAAGAGGAGAGAGATCTGAAGATCACCGTGATCATCATCGCTTTCCAGGCTCAGGCGAGAGGCTTCCTGGCTAGAAAGTAGGGAGCACACAAGCTTTCACGCACAAAATTTTGTCTGCTCTTACTCAACATTAACATGATTTTATATTTATGATTTCATGTTCTCTTTTTTTTAATTATTTTTAACCGCTTTGTTTTCAAAGGGCATTTGCCAAGAGGCAGCAGCAGTTAACGGCCATGAAAGTGATCCAAAGGAACTGTGCCGCTTACCTTAAACTCAGGAACTGGCAGTGGTGGAGACTCTTCACAAAGGTCTGCTCCTAACGGACAACAATGTCACAGTGTAGCGTTGTTTTGTAGCTTATATTTAGTGTTGTGCAAGATCATCCTTAGTTCTGAGTTTTCTTCACACCACTTAATATTAACTTATTTAAACGCCTTCCTCATGATGAAACATGTCGGCATCAGTTTCTGTTTTTTTTCTCCAGTTGGAGATTCCTGGCCTGCAGCAGGTGTTGCAGAGTAATACCAGAACTTTGATGCAGCAACAACTCAATATAATCTGCTTTAATTAGAGCTGAGCCACAAGCCTGCAGTTTAAATTAAGCTTAAAATAGATAGAGAGGCATAATTTACCAACAATAATTCAGCACAAATGTATGTCTTCAACAGAAAACGTTGTCACACATGGAAAGCTTTTCGCTTTGAGGGAAATGATGCAGCTCTATGCTGCATGAAAATTTTAAATAAACCTTATTGAGTTAAATTACAAAACATTGTCACTTACAAACGTGCTCATCTAAGCACTTTTGTGCACTACATACATCTGTTTTAATTTACCCGGAAATAACTGGATAAGCGATTTAAAATGATTTTAAATTTAAAATCAGTTTAAAAATATTTTTCCTACGTTTGCCACCTACAGGTGAAGCCTCTGCTGCAAGTGACCCGACAAGAGGAGGAGATGAGTCTGAAGGAGGAAGAGCTGAACAGAGCCAAGGAGGTGGCGACCAAGTTTGAATCGGAGCTAAAAGAAATCACCTTGAAACACACTCAGGTAAAGGATGACGCAACCAATCGCATGGTTTACAATCAGTTTTCCAGACCTTTCTGCTAGATGTTTAGACATGAAGTTTCCAGCTCTTTTCATCTCTAAACAAACATAATAAGAATTGACTATTTGACTCTGTACCCTGCAGATTGTGGAGGAGCGGAACGCCCTGCAGGAGCAGCTCCAGGCCGAGACCGAGCTGTACGCAGAGGCAGAGGAGATGAGGGTCCGCCTGGCGGCAAAGAAGCAGGAGTTGGAGGAAATCCTCCATGAGATGGAGGCCAGGCTAGATGAAGAGGAAGAACGTGCTCAGACACTGCTGCTGGACAAGAAGAAGATGCAGCAGCAGATGCAGGTCTGATCTGATCCGTCTCTTCTCTGCTCGTTTGTCAATATTGGCAGGTGATGAAACTAATGGCTGTTTTTTTTTTTTGTTTTTTTTCCCCCTAAAGGAACTGGAGGAGCACTTGGAAGAAGAGGAGGATGCCCGTCAAAAGCTGCAGCTGGAGAAAGTGACGTGTGAAGGGAAGATAAAAAAGCTGGAGGACGACATCCTGGTTATGGAGGACCAAAACAACAAGTTGCTGAAGGTCTGGTTTGCAAACCCAGAATAATTTATTCCAGATTTCTGGCTGTCACACACTGAGGGGGTTTTATTTGTGATGGCTTTTTAGGAGCGCAAGCTGATGGAGGAAAGAATTGCTGATTTCAGTGCCAATCTGGCAGAGGAAGAAGAGAAATCCAAAAACCTCACAAAGCTCAAAAATAAACACGAGTCCATGATCTCGGATTTGGAAGGTAATCCAAGTCAGGTCTTGTAGTGTGAAGAAATAAAAAAAAAAGTTTAAGAGATTGCTGAGCTGACTTTTCTGCCTTTCCAGTCCGCTTGAAAAAAGAAGAAAAAACTCGGCAGGAGCTGGATAAGGCAAAGCGCAAGTTGGAGGCAGAGTCCAACGACTTGCAAGAGCAAATAGCCGACCTGCAGGCCCAGATCGCCGACCTTAAGGCTCAGCTGGCCAAGAAGGAGGAAGAATTACAGAACGCGTTGTCCAGGTGACGCCCTGCATTTGCAAAACGTTCATACCCCTTGGACTTTTACTGATTTTTCTTGTCTTGTTATAAAGTATTTGAATTTATGTGATGGGCATAATTCTGTTGCTCTATTCATGAGGTGGAAGAAAAATGGTACGTCGTTTCAAAAAGATTTTTTACTAACGATCAGAAAAGGTTGGCTTTCATTTGAATTCAACAACCTTCATTCAGATTGTCCTAAATAAGATCAAGTTAAGCTGATTTCTCTCAGAAGTATTTTAGCATATAAATTGAATCTGCCTGGCCAGAATTGAAAGAATGATGGAGTTAAATTTAACTTTAAATATCGTTTTTAAGGTTTTGACACAATCTCAGGTGCTATTCATCCATTCTGAGAACAGTGGTGAGTAAAATGTCAGGCTTTGGGTGTTCGAAAGGTTTGTGCATGATGCAAATTAACTGTTTATATTTTAAACTGGACATTAAGCGAAATACGGTTCCAAGTATCGTCTTTCCTTTGTCTTCCACACCACAAATATGCAGGTAGTTGTTTATTTACATAAAATGAAACTTGGAATTGCAACGTGACAAATAAACCAGATCTCAAAAGTAACCAAGTATTGGCTTGAGTTCAAGTTGACGCCAGGTTTACCCCCATTTCTCGTAGGTTAGAAGATGAGACGGCCCAGAAAAACAACGCTCTGAAGAAGATCAGAGAGCTGGAGGGACACATCTCCGACCTGCAGGAGGACCTCGACTCGGAGCGAGCGGCCAGGAACAAGGCGGAGAAGATCAAGCGCGACCTCGGCGAGGAGCTGGAGGCGCTCAAATCGGAGCTGGAAGACACTCTGGACACAACAGCAACTCAACAAGAGTTAAGGTTGGTCAAATGGAAATGAAAAGAACATGTTAAGAACAGCTTTTCTTTCTAAAAAAAAACAAAACATAAAAACTGTTGTGCCTCGCCGTCCATCTGCAGAGCCAAACGAGAACAAGAGGTGACCCTGCTGAAGCGAGCCATTGACGAGGAGAACCGCACGCACGAGGCCCAAATACAGGAAATGCGACAGAAACACACCCAAGCTGTGGAGGAGCTGACTGAGCAGCTGGAGCAGTCCAAACGAGTACGCCTGGGTCACTAAACACATGCGCAGTGTTTTTTTTGTTTTTTTTTATCCCACTAGATGCTAATGTCACCATCTTCTGCTCAGGTGAAGTCCAATCTGGAGAAGGCTAAACAAGCTCTGGAGAAGGAAACCTCTGAGTTGACCATGGAGGTGCGCTCACTGACTCAGGCCAAACAGGACGGGGAGCACAAGAGGAAGAAGCTGGAGGGTCAGGTGGCAGATCTGCAGTCGCGCTTCTCTGACAGCGAGAAGCAGAAGGCTGAGCTGGGAGAGCGCTGCTCCAAGATCACTGCAAGTTATTTTCTTCTCTTTTTGTTTTTGTTCCCCTTTTTTTTTTTTTATTAAAAGCACCAGTGCAGAAATAAAGTGGGAACTTTAAAGTATCAGGGTGCAGAAATAATTGAGAATTTTCTCTGCGCAGGTTGAACTGGAGAGCGTAACGAACTTACTGAACGAAGCAGAGGGCAAGAACATCAAGCTGAGCAAAGATGTGACCAGCCTTTCTTCGCAGCTCCAAGACACGCAGGTTTGTGCTGAAACGTGTGTAACTTTTTCCGGCGTGAATGTTTTCCAACGGCGCAAGTTTGTGATGAAAGCAATGACTCTCTTGAGCCGCTGTGCATCTGCAGGAGCTGCTGGCCGAGGAGACGCGTCAGAAACTGCAGATCTCTACAAAGTTGCGTCAAGCAGAAGACGACAAGAACAGCCTGCAGGAGCAGCTGGAGGAGGAGATGGAGGCCAAGAGGAACGTGGAGCGACACGTTTCCACCCTCAACATCCAGGTCAGGAGTCACATTTACCTTTTCCACACAGTTGTTGTTTTTATAAATGTAGAAAACAGAGTTGAGTGTAAAAACAACATAGTCTTACTATTTTTTGACAGTTGTCAGATGCCAAGAAGAAAATGGAAGAGATGTCGGGCAACATAGAGCTTCTGGAGGAGGGGAAAAAGCGACTGCAAAGAGACCTGGAGGCGGCCAGCACTCAGTTCGAAGAGAAGGCCTCGGCATACGATAAGCTGGAGAAGACCAAGAACCGCCTGCAGCAGGAACTGGAGGACACATTGATGGACCTGGACAACCAGAGACAGATTGTGTCCAACCTGGAGAAGAAGCAGAAGAAGTTTGACCAGGTGAATATCACCAGAAAACAAAATCTTTTTTTTTTTTTTTTTAATTAGACAAAAAACAATTTAAATTTGAATGTTTAGGAAATGCATCTTATAAAAGTCCATACAGTTCTTGATTTCATCATCTCTGACCTTCAGATGCTGGCCGAGGAGAAGAGCATCTCCAGTAAATACGCAGATGAGAGGGATCGTGCAGAAGCCGAGGCCAGAGAAAAGGAAACCAAGGCTCTGTCGCTGGCGAGGGCCCTGGAGGAGGCCCAGGATACCAGAGAGGAGCTGGAGCGGGCCAACAAGGCTCTGAGGGTGGAGATGGAAGACCTGATCAGTTCCAAGGATGATGTGGGAAAAAATGTTAGTTCTTAAAACGTCTGCCAGCAGATTTTGGCCTTGAATTGAATTTCAGCCTCCCGGTTAATCTGAAAACGTGCCGACGGCAGGTTCACGAGCTGGAGAAGTCCAAACGAGGCCTGGAGGCCCAGGTGGACGAGATGAAGACCCAACTGGAGGAGCTGGAGGACGAGCTGCAGGCGGCCGAAGACGCCAAGCTGCGTCTCGAGGTCAACATGCAGGCGCTGAAGGCCCAGTTCGAACGAGACCTTCAGGGACGGGACGAGATGGGAGAGGAGAAGAAGAGGCAACTGGTCAAACAGGTCAGAACCGGGACGGATTCCATTTAGCCCGGCGCTGAAAGAAACTTCATTGCTTGATGGTAAACGGCGGTCCACACCGACTGCAGGTCCGCGAGCTGGAGACGGAGCTGGAAGATGAACGTAAGCAGAGGGCCCAGGCCGCAGCAGCCAAGAAGAAGCTGGAGACGGACATGAAGGATCTGGAGGGACAGATCGAGACGGCCAATAAGGGACGAGACGAGGCCATCAAGCAGCTCCGCAAGCTCCAGGTGAGAGTGAGGAGATGAAGGAGCATGGACGGATGCTCCTTCATCTTGTCTTGGTTGGTTTTGATACATTTGTGCACTTATAATGTCTATTTTTTTTTTTTTTTTTTCCCAAAATTTTCCTTCAAAGGAAAGATTTTTCAAGTCGTTGACAGTATAAACTCTGAGAAGGAGCCCTGCAACTGATTGCTTGGTTACTCTGCTACAACCATCTGTAGTTACTACAACACTAGAAGTGCCTGGCTCCACGTAAACATCCCAAACGAACAAATCTTGTTGACGTATACCTCGTCACTCCCTGTTTTTATCTGCGTTTCTGGATCCAGGGTCAGATGAAGGACTACCAGAGGGAGCTGGACGATGCTCGTGCTGCGAGGGAGGAGGTTCTGTCCACAGCGAAGGAGAGCGAGAGGAAGGCCAAGAGTCTGGAGGCTGAACTCATGCAGTTGCAGGAGGTGATAAGATGGATTCCTAACAAAGTAAAAAATCTCTGTGCCATCAGAGGATGGTTAGTAACAGGTAGCCCCCTCTAATCCGTTTCCAGGAGCTGGCTGCAGCCGAAAGAGCCCGGAAGCAGGCAGAGGCCGAGAGAGACGAACTTTCTGACGAGCTGGCGAGCAACTCTTCTGGAAAGTGGGTGGACGATTTCTGCTTTTCTTTGTCCGTGGGGGTAAACGGAGCTCACGTTTGACATTTTCTCACTGTGATCCACGAGTTTAGATCCGCACTAGCGGATGAGAAACGTCGACTTGAAGCCAAGATAACCCAGTTGGAGGAGGAGCTGGAGGAGGAGCAGGGCAACATGGAGATCCTCAACGACAGGCTGAGGAAGAGCGCGCAGCAGGTGACCTGATCCCGTAGGAGCCGCTCGGATCGCGGCGAAGTGAAAACTGCCAGCCCCGAATCTTGACTCTGGATGCGTGTCTTCATCAGGTGGAGCAGCTGAACAATGAGCTGCAGACGGAGCGCAGCGCCTCCCAGAAGAACGAGAGCGCTCGGCAGCAGATGGAGCGCCAAAACAAGGAGCTGAAAGCCAAGCTGCAGGAGATGGAGAACCAGGTCAAGTCCAAGTTCAAGTCCTCCATCTCTGCCCTGGAGGCCAAGGTGGCACAGCTGGAGGAGCAGCTGGAGCAGGAGAACAGGTTGGGGAAAAATAAAATCCTTGTATAGCTTTCAAACATAACCTGTTTGACTGCTGGTCTTGCGTTTTGACTGATCAAACCTAAATGACTCTTAATTTACAGTAAGGGTTGAAATCACACAAAGTAGCAGTCTGATTGGTTTTAAAATATCACTTTCTAACTTTATACACCATTTTATTTGTTTTATTTTTCACTTTTTTGGTATAAAACTCTTTTCTATCACTTTAGAGATAAGCAGGCATCTGCCAAGAGCATGCGCCAGAAGGACAAGAAGCTCAAAGACATGATGATGCAGCTTGAAGATGAAAGGAAACAATCAGAGCAATACAAGGATCAGGTAAAAACACCCAAACAATCTGTAGTAAATAAGGATTTCTTTGTTGTTTTTTTTTTGTTTTGTTTTTTTATGCAAAAACAAAAAGAGGCCTGAAGTATCCATTGCAGACATGGTGAAAAGCACATTTTCATACATAAATATCAGTAGCTATCAGATGATCAAAAATGTACTCTTTGATTCACTAGCTTGCAGAAAAGGTGAGATTTAACTGCATGAATAAAGTTTCTTTTGAATGTGCCCAGCTGCCATGGTTGCAAAGCAAACCCAAATTATCACTCCCCAACACCGTGCTTAGCAGTTATTAGGTTTAGGGTGTTTGTGTTGGTACGTCGTTTTAGTTTTTGCCAGAAAACAATGCTTTGGCAGCGAGATTTATTCTCTGCTGCAATTGTCGAGGTGACTTTGTGCACACACACACACACACGCACACACACACACACACACAAACTTGCTAGCAAAAACTTCAAAATAAAAAGCAACATGCTCTCAGTTAGGATATTACTTTTGCTAATCCACCAGGCGGAGAAGGCAAATACTCGCATGAAGCAGCTGAAGAGGCAGTTGGAGGAGTCTGAGGAAGAGTCTCAGCGCGCTACAGCGGCCCGCAGGAAGCTGCAGCGAGAGCTGGATGAAGCCACCGAGGCCAATGACACCATGAGCCGCGAGGTCAGCTCCCTCAAGAACAAACTCAGGTAGGACGGTTTTCTTTTGACCTCATTTATGGGTTTGTTTTATCCTCAACACTAATCAAAGGAGCTGGTCAACGTACTGCCATTGAAAATGTACTTGTAGTCCTCAAATTAGTTTTACAGTTTGTCATAGTACCAGCACTTCTGTTATATACAGAAATTGGTGGTTTCAGAAAACACACAAACTTGAGCTTAACTGTGATGTGGACAGAAAAGGAAGCACAACTTTAAGAATTTCTACAAATAAAACCCTAAAAAAATTGTGGATGAATCATGTTTTTTTGTTTTCCTTTTTGGAGACACACATTTTGCTACAACTATGGCTACATAGTTGTAGCAAAATATCTTCCCCCTACAGGTCTTCAGAGGCATGTCTCTAAAAATGGACCCTATTGACTGCAAACCAATCTGAACAATCTTCGATTGTTCGGATTGGTCCAAACAATCGAAGAGTATCGGACAATTGTCAATTATTGCTAAAGATTCTCTGTTGGAGTCGCACATCATTTTCCTTTAACTTTACAGTTATGTGCTACTTTCTGACATACAATCTCCTAAAGACATTTAAATTTGTGGCAGCAAGAAGAAAAAAAAAGTGAAAGTTCAAAGGGTCTGAAACTTTATGTACTTTCTTTTAGACATCCAGGTAGTGACAACCTTCCTGAAAAGGATGAATCTACAAAACAACGGACATAAAAAAATAAATGAATAAATAAAAATTTGTGATTAAAAGTTTTGAAGAAGCTGTGCACTTTCTTGAACAATGCTTTCAACAGTGTCCCTGGATTTAATTGAGATTGAAAATTGTTCAGTTTGACTGAAGAGTGACTCTACACTACAAAACTATTCCTGGATATTTAAATCCATGAACAATGTTTCCATTTGCTGAGTCGAAGCAAAACGATCCTGTCCCTCTCTATTGCAGAGGCAACCCTGAGCCTAAGGAGTGACACCGCAGGTACCTCTGCATTAAAAGTTCCCCCATCACCATTACTCATTCATTTACAATCTTTTCATCCTCCGTGCTCACTCTAAATGCTCTTATTTCTTCCATTGAGCCTAACTGAGAGAAATATGGCTCATTATTCTTTTAATTAAAAGGGGGGGGGGGAGAATCCTCAAATTTGGAATTTCACCAACGAGTTCTCCTTAATCCTGTTTTCTGGTGGCCATCTTTCTCTCGGCGCTTGGTTTAATTGTCATAAACCAAACTCATTTTCCTGAGCAAGGACTTAAATGAGTTACGATAACCAGCGTGCTTTAGCAGTAACCGAAGCACAAACCTGTACGTTCTGCGTTTCATTGGCCCTCCTCGCAGTGTGCGACACCTGCCTGGGTTTTTTTTTTTTTTTTACACAACGCCTAACCAGCTGATGGCATTGCTGCTCTCAATGTGACCGTGTGTTTGTGTGTCTTCTTCGTGCGTGCACGTCTCTGTGGCGTTTTTAGGCGCGGAAACGAGCCGTCCTTCAGCAGCGCGCCGCGGCGTATGGGCGGAGGCCGGAGGGTGATGGAGGACGCCTCGGAGGAGGACGGAGACTCCCAAAACGACTTCAACGGAACAAAGTCCTCAGAATAGGAGGGACTTTGGAAAAGCAGACATAAAAGTTCAGGGGCGATGGCTGTCACCTACAAGTTAATGTCAAAAGCCTGCTTCGCTATCCTTCGTGACACTTCTTAACATATATTTTCATTTATCTTGTCATTTCCAGTAGTTAACGGCGTATTCTTTTGAAGCGCACGCACACGTTCAGAAGGACTTGATATTCACAAAGAGGAGTTGTTCGGGTGGCTCCGTTGATGTGATTTGCTGTTTCCAACAAACACTGTTTTTTTTTTTTGTTTGTTTTTTATTTTCTTTTTTGTACTGCACTGAATGTCTGATTCCTCCTCGTGTAATGTTTTGTACACAGATGTGCCTTTTAATTGACACCCACTTAAAATCTAAAGCAGGCGTGTAACTCCTGTCGTCCTGTTGCCTGTGACTGCTGTTACTGTTCCAGCAGCACTGAAATGGGTTCAGATTGGATGTGCAGAGTTTGGTCTTTCTGCGTCCAGTCAGTGCTGACTTTTATATCCCATCAAATATTTAACCCAGAGTTTTTAAAGCCACTTTTTTTGACATTATTTGCACCTTTCTTTGTGCTCTGTTGTGCTCATGATTCTGCCCCCTAGAGGACAGACGAGGTTTATCTCCTATAAAATCAGTCATGAACCACATGTTTATATGGCACTGGGCACATTTTTTATTTTCTATTTGTTCAAATGTACATGTACATGTTCTACAATTCTCCTCCAGTCACATTTAAACTAATTCTCATTCGATATAATCAGCTACTGTTTACATGACACTTTGTTGTATTCTTTAATTGTTGAACCACTTGCACAAAAATAAAGAGCTAAAAAAATCGAGTTTTATTTATTTTATTTCAACTTAACATGCCAACTGTAAGCAGGCTTGAATGAAAGGTGAACGTGGGCAGGTCTAATACATCAGGACAGTTTGAGTCGTTTCCCTGATAATTTATTTCTTTAAATAATGGGTCGTTAAGCAAGTCTCTGGAGAACACATCGCTGCAAAAACACAAAATCTTATTTTGGTGTTTAAGGTTTTGCTTCAAGTGCAAATATCTTGGCACAAAATTAACTTGCAAGCAATAGGAGCTTGTTTCAAGTATATTGATGAAAAAATACGTTGGTGAAATAATTCAGCAGTAGAATAGGACATCTTCCATAATATGTTGGTTCTTGCAATGATGTAATCTGCTTGTTGAGCTTATTGATCACAGTATTGACGGGGTATCTGCATGTTAAAGAGCTACATGAAATCTAAAATGACTAAAACTCAACTTAAGGAAACATAACCTGGCATTTGACTTGAGTGCTTCTGATTTATGCTCCCACTGTACAAACTAATATCCTAAAGTGTGAAATACTCACAAATTCCTGTTTTCCAGGTAATCCTTGTATGCACTTTTTCATAATGAAGAAGCTGACGGTGTATTTAAGAATCTTTATTTTGTTACTTAAACATATCAGAACTGTTAGACCGAAAACTAAATTTTTGAGAATTTCCTTTCAATTGCAGTAACTACATTCAGGCATCTGTAGTTTTGTCACAGCTTAAATCCCAATCAGATCTCTTTTATTTAAAAAGAAAAAAAACGCATTCAAAAAGCAATGTATGAACAAACATGAGATGAAATCGAAAACTAAGATTTTTCAGTTTACAGGCAAACATTTCCTTATACACTGTCCCGTTAAAAATACAATGTCAAATATTGGCTCTACGTAACACAATCTCATGAACTGTGCTCATTTTAAAACTTAAATATATTACCTGTACTTTTCTTTTCTCCCCCTAAACATAACCCTCGATGCTCAAAAGACCTGTACATTCAGAAGTGCATGGGTGCCAAGTTAAACGCTATAATTGCCTGAAAATCTGTAACAGCATAGATTTTGCAGAAATGCGTAAATCTGCAAGATGCTAAATTGCATCTGTCAAAAGCTCAATATTTTTTCTCACATTAGAAGACAAAGTAATGAAAGGAGTCGACATACTGACGGGAAGAAGTCAAATTAGTCTTTTCTGGAAATATGAGAAAAAACGCACTGGCCTTTCCTTTTTTTTTTTCCAGCTTCCTGACCAGCAATGTGCAGCAATAGTTGGAGGAGGGGCATTGTTACAGATGGAAGGGGAAAAAAAACCAAAAAAAAAAAACCTCACTTTCTCATATGTGTGATTAAAGAGATTTTAAACCACAGGAACAATGAAAGATTTATGGGTTCTTATAAATCTTAAATCTTTTTAAAACCTCTGCAGACCTTAACAGAAGCTGATCCGTACTAAGCGCCACCACCTTATAGACCATTGAAGCTGTTTCAAGCTACATCTAGCAATGTCGGAAATAATATTCCACTTCTGCCTTTGGATGCTCATTCAACACTCACTGAAGCCACTTTAACAAATTCTACCAAATTATGCTAATTAAGAAAAAAAAACAATTTGTGCCTTTATACATTTGCAAATAAATCTGGGCAATAAAAGGGTTAAAAGGTTGTTTTTTTTAAGTGTACGAAGTGCTGCTGCTGCACACTGCCAACCAGCTGTCTGAAAGGAGCCGCGTACCGCATCCCTAGTTTAAAAGAAAAAATTATTTCTTAGGAAAAATTTCCAGCCAAAAAAAATACACAGCTGTAGGAAATATATATATTTATATTACACTATCAAGTCTTGTGTCAATATCATGAATCTGGTATTGTTGCCCGTGAGAACGACATGCGTCCTCTCAATTATTGCCTTACGTTTTACTGAAAATGGTGACAGACAAAATTTAAAAGAAATGCATCAAAATAAAATTATTCTATCATAGTTCAAATGCTGCTACCCTTACCATTTCATATTTTTTGGTTATTCACAATAAATTACCGGTAATTAGCCGTCGTCTGCTGAAAGGAAATGTGGTTGTGTGAATAATAATTAATGTACTGGAAGGAGGTTACTCTGGGGCTTTTATTGATTCCACTGATTTGTGATCACAAATCAATAGAGGGTGCAAATCTAAGGTCTTCAGAAAAAAAAGTGTCATTTGAGCATTTACTTATATTTAATTCAATAAAAAAAGGTACAGTAATGGTTTTATGGGTATGAAATGGAAGCAGGTTGGAATAAACCAGATTAAGTATTAAGGATAGATATTTTAACTTATTTTTTTTCAAAAAATAAAAACCCAACCCAATGGATTTATATCCATTTATGTTTAATCACAGCTTCAGTTTGGTCAGAAACACGTTAGCTAAAACCCAAGTTCAGGTTCTTGGTCCCTGTACCAGGCTCATCTCCCTGTAGTCGCGGTCGC
The DNA here is from genome assembly GCF_000485575.1 of Poecilia formosa. Classification (NCBI taxonomy): domain Eukaryota; kingdom Metazoa; phylum Chordata; class Actinopteri; order Cyprinodontiformes; family Poeciliidae; genus Poecilia; species Poecilia formosa. The sequence continues at coordinate 1,338,069 of NW_006799950.1, forward strand.
TCTTCGCCCCCCTGCCCCCGTGTAGGTCGCGATCGATAGGCAGGCGCAGCGGCTTCACTAAGTCAGAGTCGGGTGTGCTTTGATCTGTCACAGAAAGCGTCGACACAGACGGCAGCGTAGATAAGAGTGGAAGAGATGAGCGGTGGGCTCATTAAGAACATGGAGCAGCTTTCTGTGGTTATATGTTGAGCCTAAGGCAGCAGGAGTCCATGCGCTGATGGGCGGAGTCACTCTGCTTTCTCCTGATCCAAGAACGGCGCTCTCTCTGTTCAACTAGGGCAGACAAGCTGAGCTCAGAGTACCGGCTTCTGTAGGACCATCTTACAGCAGAATCTTCACCCCTCCCTGCGGAGACTGGGGACTGTGGGATACCACTCTGGGAGGAGCCGGTCCGAACTCTAACCGCTTCACCAGACTGAAAGACAAGCCAAAACTGGATCATGAGAACTCGTCACACGGCTTGGTTCACATAGAGCTCCTCCCGTCCAGCATCTTTCTAACCTGTCGTACTGAGGAGGAGGGCTGAAGCTGCTGGCCTGGACCTCAGGACCTGCGTCTAAACCTGAAGGGCTGCAGGGCCCGGCGGGGAGCGCCGGTCTGTTGGAGGACGTCTCGTAGACAAAGTCTCGACACGACGCAAGCTTCGACTCCAAATTCTGACGATTATACAAAGTCGAGTCAAAGATGCAAACCCAGAAACAAGAAGAATTTATTTATTTACATATACATATATATATATAAACAGTCCAATCTTACCCCAACTTTTCTCAGCAGCTCTCCGACAATGTTCAGTGCAGATATTCTAGCAGATGTAGTCAGAGGGGTTCCCGTTAGACCGTCTCCTGGAAAATAAAGGCAGCTGTTGAGTTTAGAGTAAGAACCTGAATCATTAGTTGTGAATGTCTTGTTATTTACCCCTGCGGATGCTGGAGGGAAGAGGCGTCATGTACGAGCCCACGGGTTTGGAGGGCGTGATGGGGATGGACGGATTGGGCGGAGAGGAGCACAGCATTTCCGAGCGGTCTGAGTCTTTGCCCAGGCTGCTGGACGGCCGTCTCTCCTTCTGACGGACGGCCAGCTCCTGGCGGAGGTCTGACACAAACAAAGCCAGTCGGTGTGTGTGCACGTGTAAATCTGTACGTCAATAATTTTTGAATATTTCAGATGCTCAACCATCTTAACCTAGAAAACAACAATCCCTTTAAAAAATATATGTGGTACAAACAGAGCTTCCCGTCTATAAACGAAGTAGCAGAGAATAAACAGAGTAGTCTGACAACATATTTCTTTAAAAGAAAATCTTGAGCATGGCTAAATCAGTGCTGGGTCTGCATTTGGCTCCTAATTTCCTGGTGCATGAATAGATCCTTGTTTGGTGCCAGTTGTCAAATCATGTAGAACGTAAGAGGTTAAAACCGACTCCAGTGCAGTCTGGGCTTTCTCCCCCTGACTTGGGTCGTCTCCAGTAGAATTTCTACCAATTGTGAACGATGACGTCGATTTTCAGTAGTGTTTTAGAACTGCAGTCCGACGGTGGTTTTAGCAACGGCAGCGGAGAAAGTCAACGAAGCCGTTCGGTCTGCGTCGGCCAGGCTTTCAACTATTGAACTGACATCAACGGCCGCCTTGTTCAGCTCGGCACTTCGCTCTTTGCAGTGAAGGGCGGTTGTTTACAAGGCAGGAAATTCCCATTACGCTTGTTCATGTCGAATCGTCACATTACATACGTCACGGGCAAACGTTAGCAACTGGGTGAAATTTAAAACTTCAAGAGAGTCCACGCAATCATTTCTCAACAGAGCCCAGACCCTCTATAGGGAGCAAACAGCGAAGGACAAGGGGACGGCTTTTACCAGGCTGGGAGACTGCATACCTCTGGCTTCATCCTTAAGTCTCTGAACGGACTCCAGCAGGTTCTCCTTCTCGTCCAGCTCGCTTTCCAGAAAAGCGTTCCTCTCGATGACCTGGTTCATCCGCTGCTCGAAGTCCTCCAGAGACATGATGGTAGCCCTGTGACAGAGTTCGCAATTTAAAAAAAGAAAAGTCAGCTTCACCGCTTACGATTAGCCCATTTTGTACAATGCTGTACTTGCTTTAAATGGTAGAAAGCAAGAAAATGTTTCTCTGCAGTAGCTATTTTAAGCAAACCTCCTGACCTGTGCTACCAATTCACCATGAGCCCAAATTCTGCTCCTTTTCCTCTCTATATATACCAGAAAACTGACATTTTATCTTTAAACAAGCGATCAATCTAGAATAAAGCATTAAAAAACAAAAAGAGAGAGCAAGAAGAATCTTCTTAAGATGTTTGAATTGAAGGTGCAACTAAATTAGTATAGTAATTACAAAAACACTGACCTTTTAGTCCTCTCTAGGTCATCATTGGACTGTTCTAGCTCCCTGATGTACTTCTGCAGATGATCTCTGACCGCCTTGGTCTCGGCCAGATCGTCCTCCAGTGTTGAGATGTGCCTGAAGGCCTCTGAATGCTGCGCCTCGAATTTCTCCTGCAGACGGCACACCGAAAAATCAGCTGACATGTCCAGCTTCACAAGGTCATAGGTCAATCAATATGGGGCAGCATCGTGTATTAATGAAGAGTGTTGTCCAGGCATAACCTAAAAATTAACTTTAAAACTTTCTCCTTCAGTTCCTGTTAAAATTAATTCATAACCTTGAGCTTTTCCACATTTTTTGGCGTTACATTCATTAATTAGCATATTTTATTTGGCTTTCAAGTTATTATTTTACAGTTAAAGTCTAAAATATGTATTTAGTCCACCTGACTAATCATTTTCTTCCACTTTGCATTTTTGCACTACTTTGTGGCGTGAAAACTCAGTAAATACACTAAAGACTGGTGTAATGGAGACTCACAAGGCGCTGTATGAAAAGCAAAAAGTAGCTACTTCATGTCTGTTCTGAATAAAAGTTGTGAGGACAAATTCTCTGTCATTTCTTTTGTGGTGTAGTCATTAACAATAGTCTGGTCTGTTTATGTACCTTTATGCTTTCTAGTTCCATACGGAGTCTGTTGTTATCCAGCAGCAGTTCTTTGTTCCGACCTTCACACTGCTTTAACTCCGTTTCCAGCTCTGCCTCATAGTCTCGACTCATCTGCTGGAATTCCTGCAGCTCTTCCTGAGCCTCGTCCGCCCTGGTGACGAAAATGTGTTCAACTTCACCCAAAACACCCGGAGACACCATACACTGCTGGGTGGTTACCTTTGCTGGTGTTTTTGTGCTTGTTCTTTCCAGTATTCCAGCTCCTCTTTCAGGGATGGAAATGAGTGTGCTGTTGGCTCTACCATGACTGCTGGATTAATAATGAAATGCAGGGAAATTTCAGCCTTTAAGGTCGCCCGTTAGCACAGGCTAACATGTCTAGATATCGGATGCAATGTGAACGTTGTCACAGTAGTCAAAGAGTAACATAAGAGTTGTATCTTCTGTGCTTATTTATGACTTTATAAAGGAATAATTACAAGTGGAGTTCAAGAATGCACAGTATTAGCGCTTAGCTATCTGGAGCTAATCGTGATAGCTAAATGAACAGAACGTATTATGCGATCACATCGCTATGCTAACCCCAAACAGTCCAGACTCACCTGTTTACGACTGGAAAATCAACACATACTACAGATAAGAGACTATTTATCGATGTGAGAATCAGACTGTAAAGGACTCAAGACTTGCATTAACTAATCTCCGTTTACGTTAACGCAGCACCGAGCTCTCCAATCAAATACAAACGAACGTTTAACATTTAGATGCTATTGGACGCCGCAAATGACGTAAAGTTGACATTAACCAATCATATTAGCTTACGACAACGTCTCCTATAATCGTCATGAGCGATTCTTGCTATCAGACTGGTTGTTGAATTCAAACAAGTGCTGCGAGATTATCGTATTTTTTTTCTTAATTTCTTCACCTTTGGGACAGAAAATACATTTCTGTCAATCTTAAAACTTCAGGCCTTCATTATAAATAATACGACTTTATTTAAAAAAAATCTTTTCATTTGTTTTTTCACATACTAAATGTTTGTTTTATTACAATCAGTGCAAACAACTTCTGACACATTAAATGCTGTTAGTTCTTGTAATGATAAGTATTTTAATTTTACCCAGTATGTTAGTAAAATGTTGAATAGGATCTAATTTACAACAGCATTCTCACATAAGAGCTGCTCAAGTCCAAGAAGGTTCTAATCTGTCCTTTTATCATCTTGAAGAAAATTCAGTCATCTTGACCGTAGCCTTGAGTTATAGATCTTACTTTACTGTTGTTTCCCTTTTCTTACACGATCAACACTTCTCCAAATACAGTAATTGCTCTTCCTAAACCACGTTTAAGTCGAGCCATCCATGCAGGTCTTGCACACTTTATAGGATAGCTTGAGTACAAGGGTTTTAAAAGCCATTCAGACATAAATAAAACATGCAAAAAGTGCAGCTAAATTCCTCTAAAATTAACAGTTGTTCCTGTCAAGCGTGCATGTTGGTCCTTGCACTGAAATTGTGTCTTTGTGTAAGGCTTTCTCCATCGAAAGCAATCTTGGATTAAAGACGACACTTTTGTATTCTAGTCAAAGTATCGACGGGACATTGACTGGCAAACCACAGGCCCTGAACCAAACCCAACTTAGCTTTCCTTGGTACAACTAAACCTTATTTAGGTCAAACTGTCCAGGAAGTCATTACTGTCCTTGTTGTGTGGATCTAAATCTACACATCCAGCATTTTAGGTGAAAATAAGTGCACAGATTCTCCTCTCAGATTTCCTCTTCTTCACCTCTTCTTCTTCAGAAACTGTATGCACTGAGAAGTTCGGGGGCAAAAAAAATCACAAAAGTTAATCCAAACCTGTACCCACCATTCCAAATGAAATCTCGAAGCATTTAAAGTAGGAACAATATTCCACCTTAGCCAGTCTAATTAATTTTTAGGCTTATCCATCTCACAGATGTTCTTAATGGAGCCCATCTTCTGACTGTCAAACACGTCAGTTTTCACCTGACTCAGAGTTTGCAGCAGGCACATTGTGTCGAACCCCTCCTCAGCAGACTGCTGCAACAACTCCAGCACCTGTTTACGGGAAACATAAATGACTTGTGGAAGAGAAACAAATCCACGGCAACTACTAATCCAATCATCATGTGACATGGACTCACTTGTAAGCACTTAAAGGACTTGAGCTCACTCAGGTTCTCCTTCAGGAAGAGCAGGTAGATGCTCAGGTCGTTATAGATGGGTTTAACTTTGCCCAGAGCACCGAACCCAGGCAGCATCTCATAGGCCTGCAGGAAGCCGGAGCTCTGTCGCGCCGGCCCCAGAGCCGCCAGCACCACCAGAGGAGCGAGGAGCAAGTACACGCCCAGGTTGATGTAGCTGAGCAGCCTGAAGACGCCCACCGCCACCATCTTGCACTGAACGGCGGCCGGCATCGCGCTGTCGTTCTTTAGCATTCCCGTGCGCACGTCGCAGGGGAACTCGTCGACGAGCGAAGCCAGAAAGATGTAGTAGCAGAGGTAGGCGCAGGAAAGCAAGAGGACGAGCAGAGTCAGGCATCGACAGACCATGTACTTGACCACGAGGCTGCAGGAGAACCGCTTGGTCTTTAGATACTGCTCCACTAGAGGGTATTTGAAGCAGCCCTCAGCCAGATCCAAGACACTGCAGCAGGACAAAGGTACATCTACATGAAGTACACAACTTTATATTAAATATAATGCACAAACAAAACAAAACAAAAAAAATAGTAACACTGACAACTGTTATTTATATACAGAGCCACGCAACATATTCTTTGGATTTTTAAAAAAATATTTTCTCCTGTTAAAATCCACAAGCTGTATTGTTTTTATTTCACAGAGCAAAAAAAAAAAACAACAATACTGGAGCACCTGTGTCAAACTCATGGCCCCGGGGGGCCAAATTTGGTGCATCATAGCTTTTTATGTGGGTCTCCAAGTTAGAGAGTCACATAAATAGAACCTTGAAAATACCACTTCTGTGCTGGGTGCTTAAATATTACTTTATAAATCAAAGCAGTTTCTATCTGTATATTTCAAAATTCTCACAAAGATTTGAGAACCTGTGACAAGACTTAAAGATTGATTCTCACAGTCGCTTTCCATCCCAGCTGACTGAACTCGAGATACTTTGACAAGAAGATTGGAGAAAGGTTTTCGGTCTGTAAATGTGCAAGTACCCCCAAAAGACTCCCAGCTGTAAGTGCAGTGAAAAACGGTTGTACAAAAATATTGATTCAGAGGAGCTGAAAAGCCGAAAAACAACAACGTATCATTTTTTTCTTTCTCTTCACAATCTTGTTCCTGTGTCACATAAAATCTCTTTATAACACAATGAAGTTAGTGTTTATCAAGAGGCATGAACACTTTCCCCTCCCCCCCGTCTACCTCTGGCTGTCCTGCGCTGCGTCCCTGTCGTCTAAAGATGCCAGATTTTTGGCCAGTTTAATGGCGCGGTTATAAAATCGATCCAGCTCCTCCATGATGAAGCTGAGGTCAGACGAGAGGTACGGCGCTGCGGTGAAACGCCAGAGCACGGCGGGGACCGACATGAGGATGGCGATGAGCAGGAGGATGTAGGGAAAGAACTGAGGGTGTCGGAGAAAAGAGAGCAGGAGAACAAGTTTGAATAAAACGGCAAGGAATGCAATTTTGATTTGATTTCTGTAAATTTGGCCTTAACCGCTCTCATAAAATGAAGGACGTCTAAACACCTCATTAGTTTTCTAGGTCTTCGGAGGTGTTTCGAGGACGTAAACAGCTCAGGATACATTCTGCAATCACTATGTCCCGTATACACAATTTCCTGCTTAGCGTTCGTGTCGGTTTATTGGGCCAGAGCTCACATCAGCACTGTACCTTGTGGAGCCAAAGTGTGGAATTGTCGACCTGGTTCTGAACTGCAGCCCAACAAAAAGAGTCCACATATACAGCTTGTCTCAAGGAGAAGTTGAAGGGAGCAAAACAGGTGATCTGAGTCCCTGAGAGAGAAAGAGAGAGAAAAACAGTGAATTGAAGCAGGCTGCCATTCAAAAAGATCAGAATAATGATAATAATAAAACCTTACTAATGATCATCAGCCTCCCCTCTTTTGCACTCCTGGCCCAATTTTTTTTTTGTGAGCTGTTTGCTGCATTATTATTCCTTATAATTAGGACTGGGCCCTTTCAACAAAGCATGACCCAGATATTCACTCATTTGGACTTAGACTTTGGAACTAAAATATTTGAAGGAACCCTCTGCATGTTCATGATGCCAGTGGCATAAAATTGTTGAATAAACAAACAAAATAATTCATTTTCACTTTGTTTCCAAGGCAGTACCTCTCCCTGCATGTAATGAGCCAGCATCAATAGTACTGTAGTGAAAAAGGCGAATAGAGCAGGTACAGCCTTATGAGCGTGTCATTATCCTATGTTTTCCATAAAATGATAACATATTTCTTTTCTTTCAGCAGGAGTAAGATCAGTGAAATTCACTGGCACTCTGTCCTCTCAGATTTCTCTGGCTTTAAGGAAAAATGCACTCATCTCTGAACAACATCGTTTGTGGGCAATCTTCTGATTCCTGATTTGCTGGCCGCATCGCATTTCAGCCCTTAATGGACATGTTCAAGATCCGGTAATCGATAAATCCTGATTGATCTATCTCGTTTGTACTCCATCAGAACAGCAGAGGAAATGTGAACTTACACTTGGAGAGTATTTAAGTATTATTCCCATGCTTATTTCATGCTTTATCCAAGTTTTTTTTTTTTAATTTTTATCTGAAACAAGTTGATTTGGCATTAGATCTTCTGTCGGTAGAAGAATGTAAATATTTCCTGTCATTGCTTTTCTGAACGACTGTGAAATAAGGGTGGAGACCTAAAACCACACCTTCTCACACTTCTGTTCCAGCTGATAACACAAGCACGTTATGCTTCTTGTCTCCAATTCATGGACCCCTGGATTTATATTAGTGTTATCTCTGTCTGGAGGAAATGCATTATCTCACACAGTGAAATGTTGAAAAATGTACCATCTCACCTACAGAGACCGCCTGCGCAAAGGCGAGCGAGATGAGAAACAAAGGCAGCCCCACCGCCAGAATCGTCACTATTTTATCCACGGCCAGCTCCAGACGGACCCCTTTGTACTTCGTCTCCTTGGCATCCTTTAACAAAAAGTCCGAAAACACGTACTCTGTGGCCACGGAGGCAATCGCCATGAGGGCCGCACACACAAAAAAAACCTGAGTATGAGACTGATGGAAAAGCCGCTTTTTGTATTACTTAAAATGACAAAACCTCGCAGCTTTTTGTCTGTCTGATGAAGAAAAAGCGTCCAGGAAAGAGAAACTGAATTAATATTTAAAGCACAAATTAACTCTATTGTTCACCAAGCTCCTTGTACGCTGAGTGATGGATTAACCTGCCGCTATGCTGTCCAGTTAGTGAACCCAGACGCCAGGAGTTGATAGTGGTGCAAGGTGGCCTGCTAGAGGGCGCCATCGATCAGATTAATCTGTTACCCTTGAAGATGGGAGAGAGCGTCGAGGCCCCGCCCACATTCCAACTGCGTTAAATAAACAGTACTTTATACATAAAAATGTAAGTTATTTAATAAATGTAAGAATAAAGAACTATATTTATTTATTCATGATATACTTAGTTATTTTTGTGTTAATTAAATTATTTCATATTTAAATCTAACAAGAAATAATTTAAGCTGTATCTGTGACTCATTAAAAGGATATTGCACAACTGATTATACTGAGCACAGAATTTAAATGACGTAATTATTATTACTATATGACTATTCTATATTAATAGTGTACATCGCTTTAATTGACATTTTCATATTTTATTAATATAAATGTCTAGAAAAATATATGAAGGACGAAGTCTTATTTTTACATAATATCGTTCAATCTATTTTTTGGTGTACTGCCGCCAATTGCACATCACAGTCGCCATTCCACAGCAAAAACAACAATATTTACGACAGTTGTATCTGGTTTTTGGCAGTCCTCGGTTACAAAAAGGTGCAGGTTTCCCGGGGAGACAAACACAGGTGAACGGTAGTTAGAGGAGGATGTGAGAGGCTAAACTTTCGCAGGTAAATGGTTGAGAAATTAACTGCAAACAAATCTTTGACATTTCAAAAATGTTAACTTCGCTTTAAATGTAGTTGAGTGACAGCTCTATTTATGAATGTTTAGGTTACTGTGAGAATGTCGCTCTGTCGTTAGCAAAAACAGCTACATGCGGCTAACTGTAAGTTTAAGGACTTATTATAGTTTCCTCAAAGTTAACCGTCTTTATTACTTTGTCTAGACATATAGAAACGACAAAACCGTCGACCAAGCGGCCACAAAGTTTGCTAGCTTGGAGCTAACCTTATCTCAGGTCTGGTTGTTTTGATGGCTCCCTTCTGTTAAAAACAACTTATTTATCTACAGCAATATCCCGACCTCCTTCCCCCAAAGGCTTTTAAGCTGTCGATAAGAACTCTTGTTTCATCAGACGCACTTTAACCACATATGCTGACATCGTAAACGAGTCACTTTGAGCTGCAGTGTCCTGGTTTTGTAGCAGACGTACTATTGGGAACTTCAGTTTCATTTACTCTGCATAGGGAAGCATGAGAGAGAAGAGGGACGGAAGCATGGTGAAAGGCCCCTGGTGTTTGTCTGATGGATGGCGTAAGGAAGGAGAGCTCCACAAGCAGCTCTAGAACCGTCCCCTGGCCATTTCCCCCTGATGTCTCCAGCCACCTATGGAAACATAAAAACTGCTTGTCCTCAAATGAGACGACTTCCCTTTATCAAAAAAAGAAAGATGTAAGTATATTCATCTTTACACGCAAACTTTTTACAGTGAGACAAATTTGGAAAAAATAGGTCTGGGAGTGTAGGAGTGAAATAGCCGTCTTCAGAGAACTTGTGTAAAGTTTTATGCATGGTGTGTACAGGTCATGAGATCCGCTGTGTGTCTTGTATAGGTTAATGACTACTTGTTTTAGTTAGTACTGTTTTGATTATGATCACACACTTTGATGAGCAGGAAATGAAGGCACAGAGACTGTAAACAAAGTGGTAGCTATAAGAAACCCATGGTAATCTACTTATTCAGTCATCTCCAGTTCACAACATATCAGTTTACATATCAGAAAATTTTAATGTACACATGTAGAAAGTTTGGTCTTGGGTGTTAAGATTTTAGAAAAATCCAAAAATGTTTAGAAAGCGCACAACTGCCGCTTTTCTTTTACCCTCTTAGACATCGGTTGTAAACAAAATCTGTCTGTTGTGTAGCATTATCTGGTCCTAAACACAGCTTATTATTTTCAGATCTGTTCAGGTGACACATAATCCAAATGCATGAAAATGATGTATTCGGTTAAAAAGGCCAGTTCTCTTCTCTTTTTTTTTTTTTTTTTTTTTTTTTTTTGAAAATTCAATACATTTTTCATGGAATGAAAAATTTGAAGGAACCCTGAAATCTCTGCGTTTTGGTTTTAATATTTCAGAACATTTACATGGACAACCGAAAGGCTGTGCTGGACTTGAAGGATGTCCCCCCGCCACCGCCTCCTCCTCTTCCTCATTGTCCTTCCACATCCCAACTGTCCCAGCCCTTTCCTTTGGCGCCTCTCCCTTTGCCCCCTGCCTGCTTGCCACCCACCCTGCAGCTAACGCCAGACTCGCACCAACGACATCCACCGTCAAAACCGCAACAAGAAGGGGCGAGCCCCAAAGTAAGCATTTGCACCCACTGTGACTACTGCAGCACAGACGGCTATGGCTTGTTGGGTGGCACAGGTTTTGTCGGTGGCAGTAATCCTCAGGCAGCTCCAATCAGCAGCAGCTGTAGATTGGAGCAGCGCTCTTTAGCCCCGTCTACTTATCGCTGTAACAACCTTAGCCATGGAGGGGGAAGTGAGGCGTCTGATCCTTTGCTCACTCTGGATTGCAAACCTCAGTTGCCCTCTTCCATGGCTACCTCTCAGCCTCCTTCCTTTCACCCTTACTTCCCCTGCTGCTCAGGACTTCTTCCGCCACGTTTGGCTTTGCCTCTCCCACACAGTCAGCCCAGCACGCTTCCCTCTGCTTCACCTCTGTCCTCCTCTCCACCTGCTCCCGTGCAAGGCTCCTGCCTGGTTTCCTCTGGCTTTTACACGTGCGGTGTGGACTGCAGCACATCAACCAGAACCAGAGCCCTAAGAACGACACTCGGTGAACTCTCGGGCAGCACGACCATTACTACTTCAACCACCTCAGCACACTTCTGCTCTAATCCTATGCTCCGGAATGTAAAACACACGGTTTGTCGCAATGGGGGACACTTCTGCCAGGAGTGCTTGTTAAAGGTTGGTTCAGTTCATTGTTTTAACGTTTTTGGTTTTCTTGGAATTTGAAACCACGAAGTAGGGCTGGGTGGTATGGCTTAAAAATAAAATCTCACCTCTGATTTTTTTAATTTATTTTTTTATAAAAACAGACATTACAAATGACAGCAAATCTTTTCAGAAAGTGGCTTTAGTAATGCCTTTAGTGAGTTGTACAATGGAGTCTTTGGGCAGGCTACAAATTTCTAATTAATTGTTTAATTGTGAGAATATAGTCATAATATTAACAGTATAAAAACTTCGATAGAGTTGTCAGGATCTGACGTAACCACCGTGTAATATTTTCTTTGAAACGAAGAGGTATGGATAGTAATGAAAGACAAAAAGGTGCAGGTTTCCTTGTGAGATGGAAGAAATGAATTGGTGAAAACAATCAAGATTTTTCCAAAAATTAAATCTTCAAATGTCAAATTTGATTGTTAAAATCAATGAATCACCCAGTCCTACCACGAAGATGAGAAAAATGGTTTGGGACCTCTGTCTTTTTTTTGTTTATCCATAGTTTAGTTTCCTCATGGTTGTTAGTTTTTCCCTGATTTGCAGCCAAAGACTGCTCTGACTTCAGAGCCCAAAGTGTGGCCTGACGTTCCTGCACCTCTGACCGCTTCCATCCCTGTTCCCATTTGCAACGGCTGTGGCACGTCCTCTGATGGCATGATGCTCAACCATGGCATGATTGGCTATAAATATGGTATACAAACATGACATTATAATATGTAATTATGAGTTCTGCTTTTTTTTTTTTTTTTGAGACTTACTTTCAGAATACGTAGTCGACATATTGAATTTCTAAGCTGCATTGCCGAAGTCTTCAAATTGCAGCTTTTATTTTGTTCGTTCAGGTTCAGAGAACAGTGGTCCTGAGAACATCCCTCCAGTCGGTGTCTTCTGGGACATTGAAAACTGCAACGTGCCCAGCGGCCGCTCTGCCGAAGCCGTGGTGCAGCGGATTCGCAGCAGGTTCTTCCAGGGACATCGTGAAGCCGAGTTCATCTGTGTCTGCGATATCAGCAAGGAGAGTAAAGCGGTCATCCAAGAGCTCAACAACTGCCAGGTATCTGCGAGGATTACAGTTGCTGGCATATTCCGGTTTCCTCAAGTATCCAGGAACAGGTTTTCCAAGAGCTAATACGTTTATATATTGTACATTTTGCTCTTCATCAGGTCACCGTCGCTCACATCAATGCCACGGCAAAGAACGCTGCTGATGACAAACTTCGTCAGAGCCTGAGGCGATTTGCTGATACCCATGCTGCACCTGCAACTGTCATCCTGGTGTCCTGTGAGTTTGCCTTGTTTACCCACAATCACCTGAATCCACTGAATCGGGTCGTCTTTGAGGGAGATCTTTTGATTTAAAAAAAAACAAAAAAAAAACACGATCGTTTCCTCTCTTTGCCGCCAGCGGATGTGAATTTCGCCAGCGAGCTGAGCGACCTGCGTCACCGCCACGGCTTCCAGGTGATTCTGATCCACGGCAACCACACATCTTCGACTCTGCTGCAGCACGCCCACCGCCACGTTTCCTTTCAGGAGATCACAGCGGACCTGCCACAGCGTATGCCCGTCAAATCACAGGTAAGCCTCGCAATCCGCCGCTAAAGCCTGAAACACCTTTTTAAAGCTGTATCTGATGAGGTAAGTTGGTATTGTTCAGATTAAATATAATTGTTGGTCAATGTGCATATTGACTCTACCTCGGCACCTTTTTAAAAAGGCAGGATTAAAATATAGTATGCAATCCTGTTCCTTTACCCTCATGTATAAGAAATTGACATGCTTGCTAATCGAATCACTGCCCTGGCATGATTACCACTTTACAGGTTAAGCAAGTCCTCTGCCTACATTTTTGAGCTTACATAGTCCACCAAGGAGATTGTTACATACACTGTTTTTGGCCCCTAAAACTGAACTTATGTTTACAGTGTCTGTCAGATGTATCCACACCTCTAATTTAAAATGTCTTAAACTGCCCTGAGCTCCGCTCTGTCTGTGTGAGGTTGAGATGTTGTGCAAAATCACAATGAAATGCGTTCAGGTTTGTGGTGCAAACATGTGGAAAAAGCTTGATGTGTGTTTTAATACTTTTTGAGACTCTGTATTAAGACTTTAATTTCTATTAAATGTTTAAGATATTAAGTTACTAAAAAATGACAACTTTAATTTGATAGTGTTACTTTTGTGTTTTGGAGCTGTATTTTTTATTTATTCCCCCCACCCCAGTGTTGAAATTAATGGAAAATCTTCCACTCTGCTCTAGTAAATGTCTTTTAAAGCTACCCTAATTTCTTTTAAAACAAACACGGCTTCAGTTTTGTATCTTAAGTTTGATGCAAACCAGACGGGCACAATGTCTCTTCCTCCCCTCTCTCAGCCCAGTTTCAGCCTCCTCTATGTGCACAACCTCCCTGTCATCTGCGACAAGACCCTGCAGAACGCCGTGAGGCTCAGGCTTCGCCGCCTGTCAGACAACTGTGGGGGCAAAGTGCAGAGCTTGTCCCCGGGTGCGGCGGTCCTCCGCTTTGGCAGCCCCGAGGCAGCCGCCCGCGCCCGCAAACGAATGGAGAACGAGGATGTGTTTGGCTACAGAATCAGCCTCTCTTTCACGCCAAGGCCCAGAGACGAAGTCAGTCCTGAGGCTCCGCTTCAGGCCAGACCCCGCTCCCTCCAAACCAAGGTGTCTGTGCTCGCCCCTTTCCCCACCATTTCCTCCTCCTCCTCCTCTTTTCTCCCCCTGGAGAAGCCCAGATCACCCAGATCACCCAGGAGGCCCCGGCGAGCCACCCGCCCCTTCCCCACCTCTGCCCTAGTGCCCGAGAGGCCCTACAGCCCCAGGAGGGGGTCCAGTGGGCCTCCGGGCGGCGCTCCAGCCAAACCACATCAGGTCAGCAGATTCCTCCACGCCCGCCTCCCACTGCGCTCTGTCCTTGTCTGGGCTGCCGTGCCAATCGCAGTAGCTCGTCCTCCCTCAAAGCTCTCCTGATTGCTGCTTTAACTAACACCTTGCTCGCCTTCATTTGTCTGCCGCTACTAGCAAATGGCATGCAGTGTTTGTGCTGGTGCATGCTTTTTTTTTTTTTCTTTCTCTCTCCTGACTGCCCTGCATGTTCATTTATCAAGCCTTATTAATACATTAGTTGCCTCATAGCTTTTGCCCTTGGATTCTGTGTCTGTGAAGACATATTTCTACTAGCCAGTTTGTCTTGTTCAGATTCAGTTTTAACCTTTTTTTTTCACCTAATGTTTTCCTTTCTTACAAAACAATTAAGGCTTTTTACTTTTACGTTATTTTCTTTGCGTTCAATTAAGCCAATGCAACTATCTGATCAAAACCAACCCATTAAGGTCAAAACTAGAGATGTAAAATTCAAACATATTTGGAGTTGAACTTTGAAATTTAAACCAAAAGTTTATGTTCAGCTACCCCTGTCACAATAAGCAATTAATTGCATGATAAGTCATTTCCATTCTGCTAATTAATATTTTTTTATACAGACATTTTATATAGCTACTTCAAAAACCATTTTGTTTTGGTTTTTATTTCTGCTCAAGTTATTTGGTTGTCGTGTTTCATTTTGGATATTTCAAATGTCTTCCACTTCCTGTGACATGTTCTTTACAAAATTAAAGTTTATTGATCTTGCATTTTTATGCCAACGTCGGCATTTTGCTCAAGACTGGTCTCAGAACAACAGTATTCATATTTATTGCAACAATTACTGAGACAATTTATCATCCAAAATTATTTCAAATCTGTTCTTGATTTAATTGCTTTGTTGATCTTAACTGCACATTGCTAGATTCACCTTAATGAGTTGGTTCAGGTCTGATTTCTCTTCAGCTTGTTTGCATGCAGCCTCGCAGATGTCGCTGATATGTCCCTCCTCATTACACCTTTCTGAAAAACCATCTCCCGCTGTCTTCATTTAGGAGATTAACATGGATGCAAAGTCCAGGGTGGGCCTGCCCCAGCTGGGCAGGGGGCGTGCTGCTTCCTTATCACCACAGAGAAGAGAGACGGGAGCCCCGGAGGAGCAGGCAAAGACCAGCCTATCGGGAGAATCGATGCACAAGAGGTACACACATATACACACACATCATGGGGGGTAATTTGTTTTTATTTAATAAATGCCTATATAAATCAATTTAGGCTGTACAGAACTGTGAAATTCTGTCTTCATTGTTTTTCATTTTTCATTTTTTTTTTTCATGGAAAAAAAAAATCTTAAGGGCTGTGTGCATCTTTACATTGACCCCTCTACTTTGATGTTCCTAAATATCATCTAATCTAGCTGCCTACAGAAGTAGCAATTAATGAAGCACCTGTGTCTGATTTCACCTCAGTATAGATGCAGCTGCTCTGTGACTGCATCAGAGGTTTCTTAGAAAACTGTAGTGAACGAATGTGATTATGAAACGATGACCAAAGCTTTGAATACAGGGCGTGAAAAAGTGTGTGCCCCCTTCCTGATTTCCTTTTTTTTTTTTTTTTGCATGTTTTGTCACACTTCAATGTTTCAGAACAACCAAGTTCTGGCTTTGTAAACCCTTTCCAGACTGGCAGATCTCAATTACTTTACTGAATTTCTTTGGATTGAATTTCTTTGGATCTCAGCATGATGAAGCTTGTGAGAATCATTTGGTGTTCTTTGTCAGGCCAGGTCATATTTAAGTGATGTCCTGATTGAGAACAGGTGCGGCAGTGATCAGTGCATGGCTAGCGACGTGAACTCAGGTGTGATAAATCAGTTATGTTTTAACAGGAAGGGCAGTCACTCTTCCCCCACAGGGCCATGTAGATATTGAATTGTTTCTTTTCCTTCCTTAACAATCCTCTTCATTTAAAAACTCCATTCTGTGTTTACTTGTGTTGCTTTGACTAATATTTAAGCTCTGAAACACTGAAGTGTGACAAACGTGCAAAAAATAGCAAGTCAGCAAAGGGGGCTAACATTTCCATGATACTCTTGAATCCAATGGGAATTATACAAAGAATACTGGTTGACCAAAACTGAATATTTTGGATTAGATGTGCTGTAAAAAGTAACATCATGTTTTTTCACTCATAAATTCCCAGTAAAATGAATCGGTGGTCTGTATTGTGAAGATGTTTGAACGGTGTGAACTCCGTGCAACTGTCTTCACAGGAACTGCATAGTATTTCAACTGGTTTTGACCACAAAACTGTTTGCTGAGTTGATGGCGTCTGTGCAGCATTGTTCCCCCAGCCTAACCAGCCCCTCTCCTCTGTCCGTGTAAAAGAGAGTGCTCCAGCCCTCGAAGCGTAACCGGATCACCAGCAGCGCAGAGGGACCAGAGCTCGGACGAGTTCAAGATTAGCACACCCTCGGCCTTCAGCAAGCTGAATCTGAACAGGAGCTTCAGCCCCCTCGTCCCGTCTCATGGGTCCTGGTCCTCCCGGTACGAACGCTGCGTGAACATTATCCATCGGCACTGTTTCATAACTACAACTGTTTATTTTGTTTTAGATTAACAAACATCTCCTCTTTCAATAAAAAGGAGTGGATCCCCCTGCCTGTCCAGCCGCTCCTCTCCTCTGCTCGCGACCGCTCGCAGCTCTTTCTCTGAAGGTCCGTCTGAGCCTTTATCAGAGGGGGCGGAGCTTCAGGTCGCCAACCTTGACTACAGGATGTCCCGCAAAGATCTGCAGCAGATACTGCATGACGCCTTATCACGTTACGGACAGGTAAGGCTTATGCCTGGTGTTTGGAAAGATACGATGGGTCACTCGGGGAGTCGAACATTTCTGCATTCCCTCTTTGTTTTGTCTAGGTGAAAGCCGTGGATCTGAGCCCGCACACGGATTACCAGCTGAAGGCCACAGTTCAGATGACGTCCCTGCAGCAAGCCATCAGTGCCGTCAGCGGCCTGCACCGCCACAAGATTGGAAGTAAACGCATCCAGGTGTCTCTCGTTACCGGTGGCAACAACAAATCTCTTTCCTTGCTCAGGTACAGTTTGTGAATTAGTTAGTAAGTTGACAAACATTTTGTCTCCCTAACATACAAAGCCTATAATCAATTCCTTCCATGAAGCGTTTTTAAATTAAAGAAACAGACCAGACTATTATTTAAGATATTAAATCATAAAAAAGTTTTTTTATTTGTTTGTTTTTTTTAAATACTAAAGGTCAGGACAATTTTTAAAAACAATTGAAGGATTCAGGTGTGGATTAATTGTTGTGAGAAATTACAACTGTGTTTTTCACTCTTTAAATAAAGAAAAAGAGTAAAATTCACTTTTGCTAAACAAATACAAAAGTTTGATTATGATTCTAGACCAGTGGTTCTTAACCTTTATTGAGGTACCGAACCCACCAGTTTCATATGTGCATTCACTGAACCCTTCTGTAGTGATAAATAAAATATGATTCCCCCACCCCCCAAATTCAAGACATAGGGGTGACCCAACTAGTGCCTAGTTGGGTCACCCCATGATCACTAAGTCTTCTTAAAAGGTAGAGTCTCTGAAAACAGTTCTTCAAAATATAGTCGGTGTTTTCAGTAAAGTTGAGCTGACTGTCCAGGAACGACCCAAATTTGCCACAGTTTCAACAGGTTGGCCAGCGAGAGAAACTGGAACCACTTTAATGTCTTGTTTAGATCATTTAATTAGCTCTACATTCTTAAGAGAATGAAAAATTTATAATAAATAATGAAGACTTTGTGGTATTCTGATTTAGTAATGTAATTATATTAGTTGTGTTACCACCCCTATGCCACTAGAGGCAGTAGCAACCCCGAAAAGATGTGACTAAGGAGCAGATTTAGAAGTACACCGAAAGCTACAGAATTTGGTAAAAACGGTGAGCTATGCTGAAGTAATTAAAGACACAAGTTCAAATCCATGCTGAGAGTGGTTAAGAACCACTGTTCTAGTCGAACTAAAAAAAAGACTCAAATTCCTTGGAGATGTTTTAGAAAAATATACAGGAAAGATCCTCCTGTTTTTTTTTTTTTTTTTTTAATTATTATTTTTATTGTATAAACAAAAGTGAAGGTATGAAAAGCTTATGCTTCTACCTACATTTTGTTATTGCCATTGACAGGAATTTAAGTATTTATTTTTATATTCGTTTTGGGGTTTTTTCAGCATGGTGGCGTTTTTTCTTCTTTGTTTTTTGTACGGAAAGGTTAGAAATCACCTAAATAAATAAGATCCTGAAATAATTTTCCTTCTGCCATTTTACAGCACTGAGCTCATTTGCATTCTTCAGGATGCTCCTGCTAATTGCCTGCCTCTGTTCAAGCTGGCTGAGATCTATGAGAAGAAGTCGGTACCCGATTCAACCCGTTGCTTTCGATTTAGCATCTACTAAATGTCTAAGCTGTAAAGCAACACATTTATCATGTCCTCCTTTTTCAGATACTTGCATAAACTCTCCATCGGTGAGCTGTACAAGTTATCGGACGTGCTCTCGGTGCGGGAACAAGGCGGCTCCAGGCTGGTGTGTCTCCTGCCCAGCATCCAGATCCGTCAGAGTCCGCTGGGATCTTCCCAGTCACAGGAGGGTTCGTCCTCTGCAAGTGGGAGTCCTGTTGTGTTTGAGGAACTCGAGTACCATGAGCCTGTTTGCAGACAACATTACGCTAAGCAGGACTTCAGGTAAAAAACAAAAACGCATTCAAACGATGTCTTGCAAAAGTATTCGCATCCTTTGAGCTCAGAGTTTTTCAATGTAGTTTTAGTAGTTTATTCACTTGCAGTCATTTCAGTTTTAATCAACTAAACCTTCCTACTTTTTATCAACAGAATTCACTGTAAAATATGAGGAATGATTTTTAGGACTTTTTAGTGATTTTTTTATTTTATTTTATTTTTATTATATCTAGACAACATATTTGCGATGCAACCAGGATGTT
Organism: Poecilia formosa; assembly: GCF_000485575.1. NCBI lineage: Eukaryota > Metazoa > Chordata > Actinopteri > Cyprinodontiformes > Poeciliidae > Poecilia > Poecilia formosa. Next base: position 1,357,379 of record NW_006799950.1, read on the forward strand.
TTGTAGCACGCAAAGACCTGCTTTAATTTCTTAGCTTTTAGACAACTTTATTTGGATGAAAAAAATAAAAAAAAAATCAAGAATCCTACATATCCTAAATGAAATTGGTTGAAAATATGAAAACGAGCAGGTTGTCATTTTAAATTGCCCCCAATGAGCCTCTTCTTCCTGAACAACAAGTTTATACTGCAGGTACTGTAAAATGCTCCAAACAAAACTTTTAGACATGTTTAATAAGAATAACCCTTAATATTATTAAAGGATTAAACTGAATAATTGATTATATCACTCAACGAATATTTCAGCTACATAATTTTTCATCTACGTGTGGACAAGGCCTAACATTTCTTAAAACCATTAAGAAATGAGAAGTATAAATATTTTAGTGCAAACATTAAAAGCATATTATCGTCAGCAGTCGGCCATCTTGAATATTGAGACTTCAGTTTCATCATCAGACCGCTTATTACCGTTTTTTGACACTTCTTATCGGTCTCCAACCTAAAAACTGAATCCTACACGATTGAAAACTAGTCGTGGTCCTTTTGTACTTCTATCTCAGATTAAAATATGAACGTTTACTCTTTTTTTTTTTTTTTAACAATTATTTTTTACATTTTTAACAGCGAGGCCGACTTTGACCCTGAATCCTATAAAATCCCATTTGTCGTGATGTCGCTGAGTAGTTTGTCCGCTGAAGTCCACAGCCTGTTACAGATGCATGACGGCACTCTTCCACTGCTAAGGTAACGCCACAATTCTGTGTGTCGTTTACGAAACTTGTGTGTGTGTGGGCGCATTTGAAATGAACAATGTTTAATTTTAGTTTTCCAGACTGCTATGCAGCAGCTTTTAGCCCTCTGCAAGTTGGCAATGAGACTCTAGAGGACGGTGTTCCTCTGGAGCATCTCATTACCTGCGTTCCCAGCATCGCCGTCGTCACGGCACAGAACGGGTTCAAAGTCATCAAGTGGGTCAACAACAAACCGCCTGGACAAAACTCTGGTAGGAATAGACACAAATATCCAAATTATGTCTCTACCCTTCACATGCATCTGAATTTTAATATTTTGTGGTGTTTATTTTTATTTTTGCAGAGTCCTGGTTTCAGCGTTGCAAGAGTCCGGTTGGTAATCCCCAGCTCGTCCAGTTTAGCAGAGAGATTATTGACTTGTTGAAGAGTCAGCCATCTTGCCTCATGCCGATCAGCAAATTCATACCTTCATACCACCATCACTTTGCCAAGCAATGCCGAGTCTCCGACTACGGATTCTCCAAGCTGCTGGAGCTCCTGGAAGCCGTCCCACATGTCCTGCAGGTTCTCTACAGAAAACCCATTCCATCAATGTCCCCGTTAATGAGATTTATTTGTGTTTCATGCTTTTGTTTATATTTTTACCAACAGATAATTGGAATGGGTACCAAACGTTTACTGACCCTCACCCACCGAGCACAAGTGAAGCGCTTCACGCAAGACCTGCTTAAGCTGCTCAAGTTTCAAGCTAGTAAACAAGTGGCGCTCAAGGACTTCATGCAGGCATACCATTGGTCAGTAAGCATGGCAGCGATGGCGCTTCAAGTCTTAAAAAGAGTTTGAATCGGTGGTGTTTCAAATTTTGTATTCTTTGTTCCAGGTGCTTCTCCAGAGACTGGAGGGTCACAGACTACGGCGTATGTGACCTGACGGACCTGCTGGCTGAGATCCCAGACACCACAATCACCATCACTAACCAGACAACCGACACGGTCATCTCTGTTCCCAAGAGAGGTCGGTCCGAAACTGACGAGACGCTTGTTGAGTCCGAACAAAAACGTCTCGCTTCGTTGAGAGGTTTTTAGTTCATTTTGGCGACGTTTGTTACAGAGAATTATCCAGCTCCATGCAGCCAGATTTCGAAAGCCTTAAACTATATGAGGGCCGTCGTCGTGTTTCAGTGGAGTTTAATGCGACCGACCACTAAAACATGGCATATAATCGCGAAGCAAAGGTTGTCATCTAGAACCTGACAGTCCTCGCTGTGTAAAAGTACAAGATGTTTCATCTTTCATTTAATGTTACTTCTTAAAAGCATATTTTTTAACACAGAAAAAATGTTTTTCTTAAAAAACTTATGGCAATCTGTGTAGCATTTACGTGTTGAATAGATTCCAGATTGCCTTTTAGGTCGTCACCAAATTAGAGAATGGTGTGTAATATACCAGCTGTACCCTCAGCTGACCATTATTAAACAAACGGCATCATAAAATTAAGGACTGGGTTTAAAAAAAAAAGGGAATAGAGCTGCAGTGGAATCATTTAGATCAAAGCGCATTTCTGTCAGAATGGCCTAGTCAAAGTCCTCCTACGATTGTAATTCAGTAACTGGTAGAAGAAGATTGAGGGGAGGATCGGCGTCTATCAAATGATTTGTAGCTGTTTACTGAGCTGTGAGGTATTGAGTGAGGAGCTGAATACTTGCAGTCAGATGTGTCGCCGCTGCATAAACTCCACTGACTCTTAAGAAGCTGTCGTCATGCCGACAGGCTTTTAATTAGGCAGCTACATTTTATGTCCCCTTTTTTATATTCTTGATTTTTATGGTTGTGTCTTTGTGAAGCACTTTGTGATTTTTAAAGTCTGTGATAGGTGCCATGTAGATGAAACTGACTTACTTGCTTAAAGAAAAAGAAATTGACGACCGCTTTCCTTCCACCGAGTCCAACGTTTGCTTTTACTTTGGAAACCCCGTTTCCACTCGCCAGAGCGGACCGTGGAGGAAATGGAGCGAACCAAGCAGTTTGCGAAGGAGGCGGTGGACCTTCTCCGGCATCAGCCGCACTGCCGGATGCCGTTCAGCAAGTTCATCCCCACCTACCACCACCACTTCGGCCGGCAGTGCAAGCTCAGCTACTACGGATTCACCAAGCTCATGGAGCTCTTCGAGGCGATCCCAGACAATCTGACGGTGCGGCCAACACGCCGCTCTCTGTTCCTCTGAGCGCCCCGGTTGGTCTCTTACCTACCGAGCGTTTCCGTCTCTCGTCAGGTTTTGGAATGCGGGGAGGAGAAGGTGCTGATTCTGACCGAGGTGGAGCGCATCAAGGCTCTGGCGGCCCAGCTGGTCAAGCTTCTACGGGCTCAGAAGAACTTCAGTCTTTCTGTCAGCCAGCTGCTCGTAGAGTACAGCAAGACCTTCGGTTATGGGCTCCGTCTGCAGGACTACGACGCGGCTACGCTGCCCGCTCTGCTGGCCAAACTCTGCCATGTTGTCAAGGTAAAAAAAAAAAAAGAGATTTGTTCTGAAATGTCTAATATTAAAAATGGGTTCAATCTTTATCACAGAAACGACAGTCTAAAGAAGTTATCAGGAGGATGGTTTACTGCATAAATTTTTGTGAGGTTTCATGTCTTCAGTGATGGTTCCCTTATTTGGAGTAGAAGGTTGTCGTATTGTAAAGTAATGAGATTCTCAGGCCAGTAGAAAGTAAAACTACTAATAAAACCTCAGAATATGTCTAGAGAATAATAAGCTGTACCACTTTAAAAAGACAGAGTATTTTCCCCCTTTTGAACAAAATGTTTTTGTTTTTTTTCCTTTTCACTGTGGTTTTGTGGCCCTGTTGGGCTACGTCAGATTTTTGTCTACTTCGACTAGCCACTCTGATTCCCCTGAAGCCCCAAAACGGGGCGGAAAACCTGTACCTGCTGCTAAAATAATCTATTTATTACTTTTGCAAAATATCGTCCTGGCTATAAGTTCCAGAAGTCTGGATAATATCCGTTGGTTATTTTAGTTTTGCTGGAGTATCAACGTATCTCCAGTATCTCCTTGTTTGCTGCTGAGGCATCGATGGCTCTCCGTTCCTCTTGTTCAGGTGGTGGACGGCTCCGACGGTCGAGAAGTGCAGCTGATCAACAGGAAGTCTCTGCGGCTGCTGACCACTCAGCTGCTGGCCCTGCTCATGTCCCAGGAAAGCGATCAAGTGGCGAAAGGAATGAAGGTGGAGGAGCTGAGTCGCCAGTACCTGAGTGTCCACGGAGCCCAGCTCAATCCCTGTGAATACGGCTTCCTGTCTCTGAGCGAGCTGCTGAAGAGCCTGCCCTTCCTCATAGAGGTCGGAATCAGATTTCACTCCGAAGAACCGTGACAGATTTTCTGGTTCTGCCTAAACGGCAGTTAACAACTAATCTCCTCCTTCTTGCTCCTAGCTGTACGTTGAAGAAAGTGGTGAAAATGTGGAAGACTGCAGCGGCGGCGGCCGTGAGGTTGAGTGGGTGAGGCTTACCAGACTCTACCAGTTTGCTCGCAGCGTTCGGGCGCTGCTCCACACCTACCACTACAACCAGATCTTCCTGACGGAGTTCCAGGGGGCGTACAGCAAGTTTACAGGCTGCAGCCTAGAACCCCGCTTTTACGGATACATGAGCGTCGACGACCTGCTCGGCGCCATTCCACAGGTCAACATGGACTTTTTTTTTTTTTTTTCCCTCCATTTTTATTTATTTTTTTATATTGTAATTCAGTCCCTAAAAGATCTATAAAATCTTTTCAAATCTCTTCTTCTGTTTTGATAAACACCCCGTCTTGTGTTTCCAGGTGGTCTGGATCAAAGGACACGCTCATAAGAGGATTATCGTTTTAAAGAACGATATGAAAGGTAAGGCGACCTGACAGGAGGACGGGGCATATTTAGATCTTTGTCAGGTTTGAAAGAGATTTTCCAGACGAACGAAAAGACGATGCAGAAACTTTAAATGTGGAGTATTTGTTTGTTTTGTTTGCTTTAGCAAAGCCAAGCTCCTCAGTGCCCAGCAGCCCACAGCCAGGAGAAAGCATGGAGAGTCCCAGGGACAGCCCCATCAGCAGCACAACGTCAGGAACACAAAGTCCAGGTAATCCAAGTCGCACGTGCGTTCATATGAAATGCTGGTTGCATGTAAACGTCTGAAGTTCTCTGAAACACCATTACGAATAATATTTCTCGTGCTGGCTATTTTTATGGTGAAATTACAATCCTTCCACTTCATGTTGACTTGAACATTCAGAAGTTTAGAAATGCAGTTGTAAGCATTACCTTTAGTTTGTTTGTAAACCGTAAGACTTTTAAAGTTTTTGCTGTACTTTAGTAATGAGAAACCTTTTTATTAAAGGCCATCAGTAGCAGCAGAAATGCTTTTTAAATCCTGATGGGATTCCAGCTGGTTTCTTGGCTTTCTTTGCCATCCTTACGTTCAGATGATAAATCCCGACTCCAGATGTCGCCTTACGTTACTGAACTTGATTAATTGGGTTATAACACCTGTGAATTTCATGTAAAAAAAACAATATTCACTGAGAGAAATGTGAATACAGAAAAAGCTTGGATAAATTGGTCTATATTTTTGTATCAACCTTGAAATGTTTGACTTTGACTCTTGAATTTTTTTTTTTTTTTTTTTT
>NW_006799950.1:1363766-1411536 GCF_000485575.1 Poecilia formosa
AAATCAAGAATCCTACATATCCTAAATGAAATTGGTTGAAAATATGAAAACGAGCAGGTTGTCATTTTAAATTGCCCCCAATGAGCCTCTTCTTCCTGAACAACAAGTTTATACTGCAGGTACTGTAAAATGCTCCAAACAAAACTTTTAGACATGTTTAATAAGAATAACCCTTAATATTATCAAAGGATTAAACTGAATAATTGATTATATCACTCAACGAATATTTCAGCTACATAATTTTTCATCTACGTGTGGACAAGGCCTAACATTCCTTAAAACCATTAAGAAATGAGAAGTATAAATATTTTAGTGCAAACATTAAAAGCATATTATCGTCAGCAGTCGGCCATCTTGAATATTGAGACTTCAGTTTCATCATCAGACCGCTTATTACCGTTTTTTGACACTTCTTATCGGTCTCCAACCTAAAAACTGAATCCTACACGATTGAAAACTAGTCGTGGTCCTTTTGTACTTCTATCTCAGATTAAAATATGAACGTTTACTCTTTTTTTTTTTTTTTAACAATTATTTTTTACATTTTTAACAGCGAGGCCGACTTTGACCCTGAATCCTATAAAATCCCATTTGTCGTGATGTCGCTGAGTAGTTTGTCCGCTGAAGTCCACAGCCTGTTGCAGATGCATGACGGCACTCTTCCACTGCTAAGGTAACGCCACAATTCTGTGTGTCGTTTACGAAACTTGTGTGTGTGTGGGCGCATTTGAAATGAACAATGTTTAATTTTAGTTTTCCAGACTGCTATGCAGCAGCTTTTAGCCCTCTGCAAGTTGGCAATGAGACTCTAGAGGACGGTGTTCCTCTGGAGCATCTCATTACCTGCGTTCCCAGCATCGCCGTCGTCACGGCACAGAACGGGTTCAAAGTCATCAAGTGGGTCAACAACAAACCGCCTGGACAAAACTCTGGTAGGAATAGACACAAATATCCAAATTATGTCTCTACCCTTCACATGTATCTGAATTTTAATATTTTGTGGTGTTTATTTTTATTTTTGCAGAGTCCTGGTTTCAGCGTTGCAAGAGTCCGGTTGGTAATCCCCAGCTCGTCCAGTTTAGCAGAGAGATTATTGACTTGTTGAAGAGTCAGCCATCTTGCCTCATGCCGATCAGCAAATTCATACCTTCATACCACCATCACTTTGCCAAGCAATGCCGAGTCTCCGACTACGGATTCTCCAAGCTGCTGGAGCTTCTGGAAGCCGTCCCACATGTCCTGCAGGTTCTCTACAGAAAACCCATTCCATCAATGTCCCCGTTAATGAGATTTATTTGTGTTTCATGCTTTTGTTTATATTTTTACCAACAGATAATTGGAATGGGTACCAAACGTTTACTGACCCTCACCCACCGAGCACAAGTGAAGCGCTTCACGCAAGACCTGCTTAAGCTGCTCAAGTTTCAAGCTAGTAAACAAGTGGCGCTCAAGGACTTCATGCAGGCATACCATTGGTCAGTAAGCATGGCAGCGATGGCGCTTCAAGTCTTAAAAAGAGTTTGAATCGCTTGTGTTTCAAATCTTGTATTCTTTGTTCCAGGTGCTTCTCCAGAGACTGGAGGGTCACAGACTACGGCGTATGTGACCTGACGGACCTGCTGGCTGAGATCCCAGACACCACAATCACCATCACTAACCAGACAACCGACACGGTCATCTCTGTTCCCAAGAGAGGTCGGTCCGAAACTGACGAGACGCTTGTTGAGTCCGAACAAAAACGTCTCGCTTCGTTGAGAGGTTTTTAGTTCATTTTGGCGACGTTTGTTACAGAGAATTATCCAGCTCCATGCAGCCAGATTTCGAAAGCCTTAAACTATATGAGGGCCGTCGTCGTGTTTCAGTGGAGTTTATTACGACGGACCACTAAAACATGGCATATAATCGCGAAGCAAAGGTTGTCATCTAGAACCTGACAGTCCTCACTGTGTAAAAATACAAGATGTTTCATCTTTCATTTAATGTTACTTCTTAAAAGCATATTTTTTAACACAGAAAAAATGCTTTGTCTTAAAAAACTTATGGCAATCTGTGTAGCATTTACGTGTTGAATAGATTCCAGATTGCCTTTTAGGTCGTCACCAAATTAGAGAATGGTGTGTAATATACCAGCTGTACCCTCAGCTGACCATTATTAAACAAACGGCATCATAAAATTAAAGACTGGGTTTAAAAAAAAAAGGGAATAGAGCTACAGTGGAATCATTTAGATCAAAGCGCATTTTTGTTAGAATGGCCTAGTCAAAGTCCTCCTACGATTGCAATTCAATAACTGTGGTAGAAGAAGATTGAGGGGAGGATCGGCGTCTATCAAATGATTTGTAGCTGTTTACTGAGTTGTGTTTCTACAAAGTATTGAGTGAGGAGCTGAATACTTGCAGTCAGATGTGTCGCCGCTGCATAAACTCCACTGACTCTTAAGAAGCTGTCGTCATGCCGACAGGCTTTTAATTAGGCAGCTACATTTTATGTCCCCTTTTTTATATTCTTGATTTTTATGGTTGTGTCTTTGTGAAGCACTTTGTGATTTTTAAAGTCTGTGATAGGTGCCATGTAGATGAAACTGACTTACTTGCTTAAAGAAAAAGAAATTGACGACCGCTTTCCTTCCACCGAGTCCAACGTTTGCTTTTACTTTGGAAACCCCGTTTCCACTCGCCAGAGCGGACCGTGGAGGAAATGGAGCGAACCAAGCAGTTTGCGAAGGAGGCGGTGGACCTTCTCCGGCATCAGCCGCACTGCCGGATGCCGTTCAGCAAGTTCATCCCCACCTACCACCATCACTTCGGCCGGCAGTGCAAGCTCAGCTACTACGGATTCACCAAGCTCATGGAGCTCTTCGAGGCGATCCCAGACAATCTGACGGTGCGGCCGACACGCCGCTCTCTGTTCCTCTGAGCGCCCCGGTTGGTCTCTTACCTACCGAGCGTTTCCGTCTCTCGTCAGGTTTTGGAATGCGGGGAGGAGAAGGTGCTGATTCTGACCGAGGTGGAGCGCATCAAGGCTCTGGCGGCCCAGCTGGTCAAGCTTCTACGGGCTCAGAAGAACTTCAGTCTTTCTGTCAGCCAGCTGCTCGTAGAGTACAGCAAGACCTTCGGTTATGGGCTCCGTCTGCAGGACTACGACGCGGCTACGCTGCCCGCTCTGCTGGCCAAACTCTGCCATGTTGTCAAGGTAAAAAAAAAAAAAGAGATTTGTTCTGAAATGTCTAATATTAAAAATGGGTTCAATCTTTATCACAGAAACGACAGTCTAAAGAAGTTATCAGGAGGATGGTTTACTGCATAAAAATGTGTGAGGTTTCATGTCTTCAGTGATGGTTCCCTTATTTGGAGTAGAAGGTTGTCGTATTGTAAAGTAATGAGATTCTCAGGCCAGTAGAAAGTAAAACTACTAATAAAACCTCAGAATATGTCTAGAGAATAATAAGCTGTACCACTTTAAAAAGACAGAGTATTTTCCCCCTTTTGAACAAAATGTTTTTGTTTTTTTTCCTTTTCACTGTGGTTTTGTGGCCCTGTTGGGCTACGTCAGATTTTTGTCTACTTCGATTAGCCACTCTGATTCCCCTGAAGCCCCAAAACGGGGCAGAAAACCTGTACCTGCTGCTAAAATAATCTATTTATTACTTTTGCAAAATATCGTCCTGGCTATAAGTTCCAGAAGTCTGGATAATATCCGTTGGTTATTTTAGTTTTGCTGGAGTATCAACGTATCTCCAGTATCTCCTTGTTTGCTGCTGAGGCATCGATGGCTCTCCGTTCCTCTTGTTCAGGTGGTGGACGGCTCCGACGGTCGAGAAGTGCAGCTGATCAACAGGAAGTCTCTGCGGCTGCTGACCACTCAGCTGCTGGCCCTGCTCATGTCCCAGGAAAGCGATCAAGTGGCGAAAGGAATGAAGGTGGAGGAGCTGAGTCGCCAGTACCTGAGTGTCCACGGAGCCCAGCTCAATCCCTGTGAATACGGCTTCCTGTCTCTGAGCGAGCTGCTGAAGAGCCTGCCCTTCCTCATAGAGGTCGGAATCAGATTTCACTCCGAAGAACCGTGACAGATTTTCTGGTTCTGCCTAAATGGCAGTTAACAGCTAATCTCCTCCTTCTTGCTCCTAGCTGTACGTTGAAGAAAGTGGTGAAAATGTGGAAGACTGCAGCGGCGGCGGCCGTGAGGTTGAGTGGGTGAGGCTTACCAGACTCTACCAGTTTGCTCGCAGCGTTCGGGCGCTGCTCCACACCTACCACTACAACCAGATCTTCCTGACGGAGTTCCAGGGGGCGTACAGCAAGTTTACAGGCTGCAGCCTAGAATCCCGCTTTTACGGATACATGAGCGTCGACGACCTGCTCGGCGCCATTCCACAGGTCAACATGGACTTTTTTTTTTTCCCTCCATTTTTATTTATTTTTTTATATTGTAATTCAGTCCCTAAAAGATCTATAAAATCTTTTCAAATCTCTTCTTCTGTTTTGATAAACACCCCGTCTTGTGTTTCCAGGTGGTCTGGATCAAAGGACACGCTCATAAGAGGATTATCGTTTTAAAGAACGATATGAAAGGTAAGGCGACCTGACAGGAGGACGGGGCATATTTAGATCTTTGTCAGGTTTGAAAGAGATTTTCCAGACGAACGAAAAGACGATGCAGAAACTTTAAATGTGGAGTATTTGGTTTGTTTGCTTTAGCAAAGCCAAGCTCCTCAGTGCCCAGCAGCCCACAGCCAGGAGAAAGCATGGAGAGTCCCAGGGACAGCCCCATCAGCAGCACAACGTCAGGAACACAAAGTCCAGGTAATCCAAGTCGCACGTGCGTTCATATGAAATCCTGGTTGCATGTAAACGTCTGAAGTTCTCTGAAACACCATTACGAATAATATTTCTCGTGCTGGCTATTTTTATGGTGAAATTACAGTCCTTCCACTTCATGTTGACTTGAACATTCAGAAGTTTAGAAATGCAGTTGTAAGCATTACCTTTAGTTTGTTTGTAAACCGTAAGACTTTTAAAGTTTTTGCTGTACTTTAGTAAAGAGAAACCTTTTTATTAAAGGCCATCAGTAGCAGCAGAAATGCTTTTTAAATCCTGATGGGATTCCAGCTGGTTTCTTGGCTTTCTTTGCCATCCTTACGTTCAGATGATAAATCCCGACTCCAGATGTCGCCTTACTTTACTGAACTTGATTAATTGGGTTATAACACCTGTGAATTTCATGTAAAAAACCATATTCACTGAGAGAAATGTGAATACAGAAAAAGCTTGGATAAATTGGTCTATATTTTTGTATCAACCTTGAAATGTTTGACTTTGACTCTTGAATCTGTTTGTTTTTTTGTTTTTTTTTCCGGCTGCCAGGTTGCGACGCCGACTCAGAGTTGCTCCGTCTAGCCTCGCCCATTGACCTGTTGTGCGGTCCCGTGCCATCCTGCCTGCCGTCACCTCAGCTCCATCCTGACCCTGTTCTCCTGCAGCAAATGGACCTGATTGATTTTGAGAGAACTCCACCTCCGCAGCCACCAACAGGTCGGACCTTGCTCAGTAATTTAAACCTGCTTGGTGCCCTTTAAGATATAAACGCTGCACACTTTCCATTTGTTTTTTGTTTTTCTGAATCTCAGAGCTGGAATCCGTAGAGGAGGCAGCAGCAGATGGGCCGTCTGATCCGGCAGAGCGGCGCGGCGGTTCAGACGCTTCACCGTCGCTCCCTGAAGGGAAGAACATTTTGTCCATGGACAGTCCTGGCAGGAGAGCTTCCCGCAGCAGATTTAAACTAGCTGCCAACTTCTCCTTCACAGAAGGCCTCTGATCCACTCATTTGCTTCCACTTCAACACACACACACACACACACACTCGTCAGTGTAACTCTAAATGGAAGAGTTGACCAGCTCCAAACAGATGCCTACCTTCGACACGGCGACAGGCTGTTGCGTTTCCGTTTCCTCCTCGGCAAGCTTTTCGTCACGTTTCATTAAAGTTCACCTAGCTGATCTGGTTTTTGCAGACTTTCTGCAATTCTTTGATTTACAAGCTGATCTGCTGTGTCCTCGTTTTCATCCCAGGAGCGGCCGTTTCTCAGAGGGCGCCCGCGGTTCTGAGCCGTGGTCGACGTGTTGAGGAACTCGGAGTTGTAAAAACTGAGTTAGTTTTCACTGTACGGTTTTCAGTTTATAAAAACTGCATTGGGATTCATCAGTGAAACATTCACGGTTCCTTCTTTGCTCCCTGCCAAAAACAGAAACTTTCTTTTTAAAACCCTAGTTTCGACCTTTTGGAGCTTAGTCTTTGGTTGGTTATAATGAGCAATCCAGCTGAAGAGTCGCTGGCCGATGAATTATTTCTGATTTTTAAAGTAGTTGGCCTCTGTACACTCCCCTGCAATGTCTCTGCAGTGTTTTTTTTTGTTTTGTTTAGTTCCTTCCAAAGTTTTTGCGGAGTCTGTGTTCATCTGTGAAGGAGCTTGGGCCTAAACGTGATGGTAGATCCTAAACGACACAAAGCCGGTAATCTGCAGCCAGCTGCTCTGAATGTTTGTCTTTAATCTGTTTCTCTCTGTGTGTGTGTGTGTTTGTGTGTGGTGTACACTGAAGAGGATGGAGTGAAATGTGCGACATGTTGCATAATTGAGTTTATGCAAGGGGCAGATGAGGAGAAGACATGTAGTTTCAGGTCGGTCATTGATTTTTCTACCGAGGTCTCGCCCAGCAGCTGCCCCGTGAAGGTTTCATGAGTTAACCTTTGCCACTAGTGGGCGCTGAATCAGAGGCGGAGTGTTTAGAGGACAGCACACCGTCCTGAGTTTTTGATTTTTAACGGCACGGTGACTATGTTTTAGAGGAAGCGTGGTGGGGGCGGGAGTGGATGGATTTCGGAGTGTGGAGGGGCCCTGAGAAGCCTCCTGCACTCACAGAGGGGGGCCCCTCCGCCGCTCTCTGGGGTCTGCCGGGCTTTTACAATGGCTTGTATTTGCCACGGCGCTGAAACGCGGTGCCATCGTTCCTCCCTCTCAGGCGGAGTAGTTTTTAACCTGCAGGTGCGTGGTGGTCTCTGATTTCTCTTTCTTTCTTCGTTTTCTGTTTCGCCCATCGGCTGCTGGCTGCCGAAACATCTCCAGACGTCGGCTACGTGTGTGTGTGTGTGTGTGTGTGTGTGTGTGTGAGAGAGTGTGAGAAGTTTGGCACAGACCTGATGTAACTGAAGTCGAAGCTGCTGCTTGCTGTAAACCTTTGGGATTGGGTCAAAGCCCATGTAGGAAGCTTGTTCGCCTTGATACTGGGTTTAGTCTGTTTAAGGTTTCTTTTTACTCGGTGTTGATGAGCTCCATCTTGCACAAATCAGTTTTTTTTTAAAAAGTGGCTCTTGTTGCTCCTTTCTTTTTGCACTGTTTTAGTGACCAGCTGAAGGAATCATCAGTTCAAAGTAATCATTTGAAATTAATGACACAAAAGCAGATTAAACAGATCAGCGAATATCTACAAATATATATATATTTTTTTTCCTCTTTCGTTTGAACTACAGTGACAACTAACTCCATTTTAATGAGTCCTCGATTCAGTTGGATCACCGAGAACCTGCTGTACCTGTTGGAATATGCACTTCTGCATAGTTTTAGTTGCTGAAATACCTGTTTGAGAAGGGATTTAAAATGAGTTCATGTGTTGAATTTCCTCATAGTTATTCTACAAAAGATTTTAAGGAACTTTATTTATTCGACCGTTTCCTTAAAGCTTTATGTTGCCACGAGTGTTTTGTTTACCTCAGTGATTCATTGTGTCTGCAGTCGTCTGTCCCTTCAGTCACAGTTTTTACTGCCTTGCTGCACCAACACTGTTGCAACAGTCAAATGATGTTGAAGTGACCAAAAAGAATCGATTTAATAAAATTCACAAGCATCTGTTTGTGTGTGTGTGTGTGTGTGTGTGTGTGTGACTTGTGTTGCAGGTGCATCTTAATAAATGAGAATATTAAGTTTATTCAAGCAGTTTAGTTACTGGGGCTTGTGAAGTCATGCAGATGGATGTATTGTAAATGTCTGAGTTCATTTTGATGATTTATGGCTGAAAAGAAAATGAAAACCCAATGTTCACTTTATTAATACAATATCTGATAAAGTTCAATTGTGAGGTAATTAAACCTTGGTGATGTCAATTATTGCTGGTAATTGGTATCACCAATTTTTATTGCCGATACTAATAAAAATTAGGCCATAACATTTCAGTATTGAGCCTTTTATAAGTTAATTTTTATGCATTCCACTTCTAAGAACCTGAATGTTTTGTGTTTTATTGGGTGGAATCATCCAGGTTAACCACAGAATAAGCTCAACACCCAAAAAAAAAACCAAAAAACAATTTGAACTGAGCAAAATAAGTTGACATTTTAATAGCATTCTCATTGCCAAGGTAGCTGTACTTGCAGAGGGCAAACATGACGCGGTTCGTTCTTGAAAGATGCTCTTTATTGAAACATATTTACACGTGTTTTCAGCTTATTTTCTGCATATTTGTTGTTGTTTTTTTTAAACAGCAGAACTTTTATAAAGTCACTACACTTACAGGACGCCAAGTTATCAGAAGAAAGAAGTGATAAGAGATCAACAGTTTTCTTGACGCGAGTCACTAAAGTCCTAAATACACTCAAGCACACACGGTTTATTGGAGGCATTAAAAAGGGGCTTCATTCCTTTCCTGGTGTTTATCACAGAAATGCAAGGTTAAATTTAAAGGATGCAATTTGTTTTCGAGGGTTTATGATCACCACAAGTGAGGTCGTACTGTCCGTTATGTCCAGGTTGTTGATGGCGTCTGTAGGTGACCCTGCAGAATGAGGAAGCATGACCAACGATTACAGTGGATGCATTTTACAAGCGTCGAACTGTGATTCGGAGTAACGTTAAAGAATAAAAGTGACATCAGACTTCATGCCAGTCAGCGTTCTCCACCTGATTTTTTTTTTTTTTCTTTTTTCTCCCCTCTGTGGAAACGTAAAATAAAATCCCAGAGAGCAGGAGGGCCCCTGCCTCACCAGCCCCGGTTGTCATTTCAGTGGATTCTCATCTTTGATCAGAAACCAAACTGAGAGGTTCATCAGAAAACGGAGGTGTCCGTTATCTGATCTATGCCAGATTGTTGGGAATTTTTTTTTTATCCTAACAGTCAAGCAGACATCTGTCTGGTAAGGGCCATGGAGACTTTTCTAAAACTTTGGGACCCCATTGAGAGCCGGAATCCACAAAAGGAGAAAACGTGACAAGAAAACCTGCACAACCAAAAAATCTCCAACTGCGCCCATGATGGCCAAGACTATCGAGAAAAGATACAAACGTTTTAAAGGTGTGTGCTGCTATATCTGACCTGATTCAGGTGTGATAAACCAGGGAAAGAACTAAAGCGCGCATGATGAACGCAACCCTACCACAAGGAGGTAAAACATTTGTTGTTAGAAAATGAGATTTTCAACATCAAGATGAGAGAAATGACTAATAATCTCCAGGTAAAGATATCTGAACGAATGTTTACGACTGTCTGACCTCGGTGTTTGTAGAGGAAGTCTTTGGAAGCTCATCAAAATGACTGAAATCAAGTCTGACTTGGATCAGCGGTTTGCAGCAGCATTTGAAGTGGTGAAAGTGTTTTAAATCGGCATGAGATTAGTTATTTCTAAACATTTTTATCCACAAAAGCATCCACTGCAACCCGACCTTTGAACATGAACCCAATTAATGGACCAAATTTGCTCATCAGAACAACAACAGAATAGTAATAGCTTATGAATGAGAACTGTTGTCCTAAATGACACAATGAGAGGCTTCGTGTTCATGTCAGAGAACCCCGCTAATTACTGACGCGGTGGGTTTTGTGCTTTTGAGGCCTTATTCGTCCAGTCGGACGCATCCTCGCCTTAAAAGGAATGCGACGTACAGGAAGGACCTGACCTGCTTCTGCATGAATACATCAACCACACGGCTATCGGATTCTATTTACAGCTCTGCTTAGTTCATGTACAGCCCCGGTAGAGATGCGCTCCCGCTGTAAAACACCCCACACCTTGAGCGCTGATCAGGGATCAGTTCCCACGCGGCCGCAGCTGGGGAATGGGTCTGATTCCTGAACGGGCTCAAGGGCGAGTGCTGCTGTCTGTGGTTCTCTGAGAAACAGGAAGTGACTGGGTCATGTGACATGAGAGTAGCGACCGTCAATAAGGAGGTCGGTTACATTACAGCACACTGGGCGACTCCGCAGCAGTCCTTGATGATGGCCGCCCCTGACTTGGTGATGAAGGGTTTGTTGGGAGGCGGCTCTGGGATCTGTCGCTTGGGCTTTTGGGAATCTGGAATGAAATTAAAGGACAGAGATTTATTTTTTGTGTGTGTGTGTGCGGCTAGTTTCCGTCTCTGAGGGTGAGTTTTGAAGCTCTGACTCACTCGGCGTGGCTTTGAGTTTCTGCTCCAGAGGCCGCAGCTTCAGCCGGAGGAACTCGGCCATCTCCTTGTCCTCCTCCTTCTCCCTGATGAACGATCACATCTCTATTGCAGCTCAATAAACATCAGCAGTTATCCGACCAGACCAAACAGAACCCGTATTAAAGCTTTGGCCTTGTCGACTAAATCAATTACTCTGAAAGACAAAATCCAAACTCACTCAGTTTCTGACAGTTTTTCTTTTCTTTTCTTGTTTTTTTTTTCTTTTTTTCCAGAGGTGGGTTGAGAGAGAGCAGCATCACTTCAAAACATTTTTCTGAATGAAGTCACTCAAGCGAATAGTAGACAGCAAAAAAACATAAAATCTTACCAAGTCTTTTTGGTCTAGTTTCTAGTGCAAATGAGACGAAACTAACATTTGAGTAAGACAAGCGCTTCTTTTAAGTCAATAGTTCCTTAATATTGATGGAAAACTAGTTATTTCACTTCTGAAAAGGCAAATAATATTCAGACTCGTCCATCTCATTTGCTTTGTTTCTCCGGCACCGTGTGTGTGTGTGTATGTGTGTGTATGTGTATGTGTATGAAATGCTCGGGCACAGCTGCACTAAGAGACAAAATCCTGGATATTAACTCTGCCCGTCATGCAGGTGGTACCTTAATCTCTCCACCTCGGCGTCGTCCACCAGGAAATCCCTTTTCTGCACCAGTTTATGGATCTTTAGGATCAGCTCCTCCTCCTGCTGCTTGTGTTTCTTGTTCTTTTCTTTCTCTTTTGGCAAATGACAAAAAAAAAGTAAAAAAATAAAATAAAATAAAAAAAGCATTAATAACAGTACAGACTACAAAGACACAATTTCCTAAATCCCAAAATCACAAATAGATCCTTAACTCCCTCTTTGCTATTCATGGCAAATAAAGCACTAACTTCATTATAGAAATACCAGAGAGCTTTAGAAAGAATTGTCTGACCTTCACGCATCAGTGCAAAAACCAGAGCTGCGTACTGTATCATATGAACATGCATGTGTGCATGCTTGCAGCTGAATAGGCAGGTTGTCTCGGGATGGGGCGGGGAGGGAAGGGAAATAAAACGAGCCATCTGCACACCTCGGCTCGTTGTCCTGTCTGGGAGTGAGAGTGGGGCATTGCAGCTGCAGTGACTGCCCCCGTGAGGGCAGAACAACCTGAACGGGGCAGAACTCAGGGATCAGCCCTTGTCGTCCTGAGCTGGAAGAACTGGAGAGGCCCTCCAGTGGCTCCATCTGCCGCTGAAATACTGCAACATTTATTTTTTGTTTCACTTTCATGGCTATCGGCAGAGTTGTCCATAAGTGGGACTTTGCTTCAGACAAAATCTTTCAGCTGGAGAGTGACGTTATCCCTGACTCAGTTAAAAAAGACGAATTCATCACAAGGCTGGCTGCACATCGGATGTGACCCGCTCTTTACTTTGCAGATAAATCTGAAACGCAGCTCTCGCTCAGAGAGACGGCCGCAGAAATCTTTTCGGGAGGACAGAGTCATAGCAACCGTGGCAGAAATAAAGCTGCTCTGGTTCTGTGTACTTGAGGTGGTTGGGATCAGATCCTGCAGCAGAGAGAGAGAGAGCAGTGTGCGTTGTGTCAGGCCATCTGCCTGAGTGACCGGGATGATAATGATCAACAGAACATGAGCAGATCCACTGAGAAGTGGGTCCAAAAGAAGAAACGGAGGGAGATTGGGGGGTGGGGGGATTTGACCTCTGTGTTGGTTTTAATGAGCTGGGACATTCAGGAAGCAAACATTTTACTACTATGTGTCAACAAGCTCAGCAATTAGGCCCATTTTCAGCAGGATATGATGCTAATGAAATGTTTTAGACTTTACTTATCAAGAAACACAAGAAAGTAAAGACTAAGCAAGCCAAGGCGATGTTCTTATTTTTCACTGATAAACACAAACATCCCATCGTGACAGCAGCAGATGTCTACAGGTTGTCAGGTGATCCACTTATTTTCTCTCCCAGCTTTAAAATAAAATTGTCATGTGCGTCCTTGAACATGACACCACCACCTCCTCTCCACCTCACACACACACACACACACACAGACGCAGACATACAATGAAACAAGATGTACATTCTCCATCAGGCTCCCGCTGTTGCCAGGTTTAATCTCCACTCGCTGCTTCGTGTTACTATGGGAGACGCTGCTGACGTCAGAGAAGAACTTTACCACGCTCAGGATGCGCATCACAAGGCTGCAGAGTTATGCCTCCATTAGAGTTTTTACTGTCGTTACGATTACGTTCGATTACGTGAATTTTATCTAGCAGGCTGCTGTCTGGCTGCTTCTGATGTATGCGCTCTGATAAATTTTTATCAGCAGGAAAAAACAAACATGTCAAACTCAAGGCCCTCATCAGAAGTTTATATGTGGCCCCTAGAAATAAAACATTCTTTAATGCAGTGGTTCCCATGGATTACAAATGGCTGTCTGGTTGAAACGACGCCTGTGACGGGGGCCGGGGGGGGGGGGGGGGCATCGACTTTTTGGGGGGCAAAGTGAATGTACGTAGCTGAAAATAGACACCAACATCGGTAGCCTACAAGGTACTTGTTAAGCTTAAGGTTCTGTATTGATATTAGCTAGTCATCTTTTAGCTAACATTACCTGCATCCAACAGCTTTACTCAACTCAGTCGGTTAGTTTGGAGGGAAAAACTGTGAAAAGTTCTTTGCGTTTTGCTGGTTTGCTGCCGTGATTCTAACACAAACCTACGTAGCTCCGCACAGCAGCAGCAGGTCTCCTTCACAGGTGGAAACCCAGCGCGAGCGTCGTAGCGCTCATGTTGCGTTTAAAGGCGGCTCGGAAAAACAGGTTACAACATGTTAACAACGGATTAAACAGTTTTAACTGCTGATAAAAGTGACAGAGGACACAAATATGGGAAGTGTGGAAGCCCCTACTGTATCAAATTGACATAGGAATAACAGAGAGTTGGCCATTCTAAGGTAAAAACCCAGCGCATACAGTGTTCATGTTTTGTTTTGTTTTCATCCAGACGGCTTCCCGCGCCCCCCCTGCAATGACACGGCGCCCCCCCTAGGAGGCGCGCCCCACAGTTTGGGAACCTCTGCTTTAATGTAACAATTGTGTGCCTAATTATTATTTTATCAATCAAAACAAAGCAATTTTTATCTGCATTCTGCCAAATTGGATCCAGGTGAAAATATATGCGATGTACATACACTCGGTCCTGTTCACATAAAATGAAATATTTTTCGTACCGGTGCGCAGCAGAACATACACCACCGTACCTGGTACTGAAACAATCTGTCTCAGCTCCTGCTTTAAGCTCATGATGTCTTTGCAGAGCTGAATGTCATCCATCCTGAGATACAAACAGAAAATAGAGAGAAACAGAACAATGGATCAATGGCCTCCATCAGATTAAAGGGCTTCTCATATTATTAGCTCAATTTATTTTGGAAGTCACACTAAGCTGTCAGAGAGGCTTGTTTTGTTTAGTGGATGCTGGGGGGAGCAAAAGCAGGCAGAGGTATTGAAAGATGCGAAGGAGAAGATTTGTCAGACAGGATTATGGTCCGCAAAATATCCTGTCATAAAAGAAATTATGTTTATAGGTTCAACAAAAAAGCAAAAACGTCACATTTTAAATCAAGCAGCAAAGTTGCGTTCTGGATAAATTACTCTCCAACGGGTCTTCCCAACAATTTTTATGTTTTGTTTTTTTATGCTTCACAACTTCATTTCTCTACGAAAGCGTAAATCGACTGACGGAGGCTGGTTGTTTGCACTCTGATGTTTAAACAGTCTGTCAGATGTTACCAAACCAGGCTTGAGTCGGCCTCAGGCATCTGTCACAAACCATAAACATGATGAAGAAAGATGCACCAACATAACTCATCTCTCTGGAGAACTCTTTACTGGTCCTCCGTCGGGCAAATTCCCGCCTGAATCCCTCCCGTCTCTGACATCGTCCACAGATCTGTTTCACTCCACGACAGATCAGGCCTATGACTCATCCAAACCCTCCCTCCTCCTCCTCCTCTTCTTCTTCGTCTTCTTACTGTCACTCTGCTTAACACCTCCCTCCCTTCTTTCCCTGTGTTTCCTCGCTTGTGTTGCCTTTGTGTTTCGCCCTCTAAGTGCTATCCGTGGATCCCGGCCACTTCCGTACGTTGACACCGAGCGTGTGTGACGTCTTGCCGCTGCAGACCGAGAGGTTAGCAGATGCAGCAGACCTGACGAAGCCTGGAGATACGAACATTGTCAACAAAGCTCTTCAGCTGTGTCTCCGCCGCCATTTGACACCTTAACCGTCCCGCTGCAGGTGTTGGGCAGCACGCCGAGTCACAAAAGAAGCCATCCAAAGAGAGAAACCAGACTGTTTTACTTATTCTACATTTATCTGTTAATCCCGTTTAGTGGCACAGGGAGGCTGGAGTTTACCTCTGGTGATAGGTGGGGTATCTTATGCCCAAATGGGTCTCCATATTAGAAGAATATTCAAATCTACTTTTCCTTGGTGTTTGATTTGAACATCATAAATTAGCTTTAACATATTACAGCGCATGTCATTTTAAATTCAAAGACATTACAGGAGCGTATGAAACTGGAACAGGAAGGCCACAGCCCAATCATTCATCATGATTTAGTTTTTGATCTTTATAGTTCAGCACAAATAAATGTGATATTAGCTGCAGGTAAAGAGGTTGTTACTGCACCGTGTGTGAGCTTTGCCTGTCTTATCATTTCCACACACTTTAAAATGAATTCAGCCTCATTTGAACCCTTTTTAACTTGCTTATTGCCATCGCCGCAGACTGGATTTGGGGTGATATTTCTGTTTTGCCCTTTAAATTGTTATTGTACAGTCAGAAACAAACATGGATAAACCCCCAGAAACAGAGAGTTGGATGAAGAGTCAGAGGTCCTCATAACTCACAACAGAATAAATTCTGGTGGTGTTTCTATTATTTTTGTCATAAGAGGAACATTAAGAAACAAAAAGGTAGAAATCTTGTACTGCACTAAAGATGCCTGTGTTTGTAGTTTCACCCTCACTGCCCTCATCTTCAACCAGATCGTCACACTTTTCCCCTGACAATTATTATTTTTGGAAGCTGTCATCTTCAGCACTGCTCAACTCCTGACTCCTCTCCTCTATGGTATCACGAGGAAAGATAGTATGTGGATATTCTGAAGCAACATCCCAAGACAAGTTAGAAGCAGCTCAGACTGTGTAAGGAAACAGTTTTAGACTCCCTCTGGAAAACTGATAATCCGTGAAGCCGCGGGTTGATGAGGAGCCAGCAGCTTCATCACAGTGACTCATTCGTCTGCTGGTGGAGTTATGCTGCTCAGCCTGCTGAATAATCAATGGACGCTCTCAAACGCCCAGTGCACAGAGTGTCTGAACTCGTAAAGCAGCATCTGAAATCCTCCCAAAAGTCTCACTGCGACAAGATGAAGCTCATCATCAGCCCTGCCGATCGACCGCCCGCAGGAAGCGTGATGCCACTTCACCGATTAGCTCTCTCGTCACATATTCCGCTTGCATCGGCGTGAAACGGGCACGGAGGAGTCAGTCACACTCACATGAAGCGCAGCTCCGACTCCCTGCGCACCAGGACCTCCCGCAGGCGCTGGATGCGAGCCATCTCCACCTCGATCTCCTCCGGAGACATGGTGCTCTCCGCCATGGACACGTCGGAGTGACCTGAGAGAGTGAAACAGAGCCCCAGTGTGAACGGGAAGGAAACAGAAACGAGCAGGCTTTTAGCAGTGAGATGTTGTAATTACAGAGAGCGCTCACTCCACGCTGCAGAGTAAAAGCTCCAGCTGATTCTGATTGACTGCAAACCTCAGAGTGTTTTCATTTCTTGGCAGCTTTGCCATGATGACAACAGGCGATGTTGCCGTTTTCGTGTGACAAGTGTCTTCACACAGCCCGGGAGGGGTGAGATTTCCGGAGAGAGCAGCAGGACGTTTTTATTTTTATTTTTAAGAGTTTTAATCGTTTACTTCGAGTCGGACTGAATCATCTTCCCGAGGTGACGGTTGTTGTTGTTGCAGAAGGGGAGAAAACACCCACCTCCCCCTTCTGTGCGAGTATCGATTTTACACGACATATCTGGCAATTAGGTGGACAAACTGCAGCCTCTGATGACGAGCTTTGCAAACCACTTAATCCGCTGATCAATTTACTGCTGAAAATGCTCCAGGATCTGCAGGGCGCTGACCTTTCCACCACACCAACAGGAGCACGGATCTTGTCTTGTTACATCCGAGCTACAGCGGCTTTGTCATGTTGAAAACCACACAAACTAACTGATGCGGAGAAGGTGAAATCATGAGACGAAAGCAAAACTGAACTTTTTAGACTACATGCAAAAATCTACGTTTGGGAAAACCAACACTGCACATGTCTGATGATACACATGAACCTAGAGCTGCAAAAGGAAGGTTTGGGTCAAACCTTGTTTATGTGTTAGAAGGGCCTAGTCAAAGACCTGAATCCAACTCAAAATCTGGTGCACTATTTGGAAACTGAAGCTTACAGCTATGGTCTCCATCCATCAGGCTGCGCTTTAGATATTTTGCGAAGAAAAACAGTCAAAACTTTTCAGACCCAAGATATGTAAAGCTGATAGAGAGCACTCTGCTAAATCCAGAGAATCCCATTTGTATCTGCAAAGTCACACAGCGACAAGCTGAGCCGAGTTAACTTTCCAAGTTATGGTCTGAGGACAGCGTTGAACTTAAGAGAATTTGTTGATTTTCTCAGAAGCTGTGAAGCTGCTGTGATTCACACCAAACCACTGGAAATCCAAAATCACTGTAAGAAAATGCGAACAGCAGCTACAAAGATGCGAGTCAGAGGGGATTAGAAGAAACAGAAGTGAAATTACACATAGATGGACTCGATTTACTAAGTGACTTCAACTGGTTGAACTGGTTCTTATCAGAGTAAAAGGCAATAACTACAAATGCACGCCATATTTTTCAAATGTGCATTTGCAAACAAATTGAAAACCACGCATCAGTCTCCACTTGCACCACTTTGTGTTTATCTATTGCATAAAATCCTTATAAAATATGCAAACATTTTGTTTTGGTTGTAGAGTGATAAAATGTGGAAAGCTTTAGGTGTTATCTATTGTGAAAGACAGCACACAGCGTGCATGTTTGAAAATATGGAAATATTCTTTCATACATTATTATAAGGCTTCATTTTTCATTTTCACTGTAGCCCCTAAAGCTCAGAGATTAATGGTGCCTGAACGCAGGCTGGAAATAATCTGACAGCAGGCGCTGTTGTCGAAGCAATAATCTACATAGTTATGAGGAAAGCCATGAATATTTCTTGATGTTATTTAAGTTGTTTCTGTTATTTCCGGAGTTTAGGGGATTGTAGCATGTAGAGAGGCGAATCAAGCCCACTTCTAAAGCACTAACCTTTTCAACAACAACAACAAAACAATTTGTTTGGAAAAAAAAAAAGAAGACCCCAATCCGATTTGATGATTTCAAAGCAAGAGGGTCACAAGTTTTGTTTTGAACATTTTTCACGGATAAATCACCTTTGCAGAAGCCGTACGTCACATTAGATGTTTCAATATTCTATTGCTCTCGGGGGACCGCAGTTAGTCTGGAGGCAGCAGCTTTGTACGCTTATGCCTTGGGCCGGCTGTACCTTCCTATGGCTTAAACCTTTAACAGAGTTCCCTTGATCACGTAGCCCTTACTTTCATCCATGCTGCAGTGAAACCCACTGACAGAGAAGTGCACTGATAAACAACAACCCCCTTCACATACATAGTAACTGAGTAAACAACTCAAGTTCCCTGTTTTTCCTGAGTCAACAGCGATGATGAATCCACGGTTTATACTGTAGCAGTGGAAGACCAGCTGGCCGGGCGCTGCAGCCTGTTTCTGTGGGGTTCTGCACGTAGATGGAGCTGACTCACCACATAAATGTCTGCGCAGGACCACTCGGTCTATTTTCTGTCTGCTTACAATTTCAAATCATTTAATGTGCCTGTAGATAATAAACACTAATGATCTGCATCACAGAGCTGCAGCATGAAACAAGCTAAGGTGTTGTTTTCCCTCATCTTCCTCCTTCTTCCACCATAAATAGAGGCCAGGTGTCTAAAGACATATAGAACAAGTTGTATATGATATGACACCTACAACTTCTTCTCATGTGAACAAAAAATTAAAACCACAGGACAATTAATTAAAGTTTTCTATTAACCTCTAACAGTTAATGGCAGACTACCACCCGTTGTTTTATGGGCAAAGTAGCCTAATTCCACGTATAATTATTCGGGTTTATTTAACCCTATTTAAATAAAAGGGCGTGCTTCTCATCAAACTGCCTGGAAACTCTGCAGCACTCACTGAACAAAACAACAAAGAAATGTCAACGCATGTCACCCGATGCAGACGCCCCTGACATATCCTGCAGCCACACTGAATGCTCTGCTGCTGCTTTTGCTGCTGCTGCTGCTGCAGCTGGACCGGCCCTCCCCACACTAAGACAAGAGAACCAGGTGAGCACCAAATACAAACCATTTTGGGGACAACGACATGCAAACACAGCAACTTAAGTCAAGACAAAAACAGCAGCCACTGAATTGTAAGTGTTTCCTCTCACCTTGGTGAGTTATCAGAACCAGCAGGGATCCATAAAGTAAAATAACAGATGTTATGTGAGCCGTGTCATTGATATTTATTTATTTATTTATTTATTTATTTTTACAGGTTTAGATGTCAGAACGGGAGAAAATAACTGAGACATCGAATGTGATGTAAGCAAACTTAAAAAAAAAATTAAGTTAATTGAAAAATAAAATAAAAGTTTCTTCAAAGGTTCAGCAAGTGATTAGAATAATCACAAAAACAAATGTAATTTACAATCATCTTGAAGATTTTAATCTTCAAGATGATCAAAGCAATAACCGTGCATTATGACGCTTTTTTAATATCATTATGTTTAATACGTCAATCAGAGTTACCGTAAATCCTTGTTAGTCTACTCAGTCTGAGTCATCAGCCCCATGCAAACTCCTCCTCGGCTTTCAGTGTTTAGTTTGTAACCGTAACTGACATGTTCATGCATCCTGCACACGGTAATGTCCGCTGTAAGATTCACTGCTGTGTTTGTTATAGTGCAATTATAATCTTAAGGTTTTAGGGATACATATATTGACTCAAACTCATCCGCAGCCTCTTATGACCCACCGTGGTCATGTCAGTAAGTAATAGGCCTTAATAGCACTAAAGCAACGTCAGGCTGTCGATACATCAAAACCCTTTTGTGAGTCACACATTAACCATTTCAGCGCCGACCGAAATAAAACCTACAACACGAGGCTGGTCTGTATTAGAAAGAGCTCTGCGTTTAAAACATCAGTGGACCCGGATGCATGTTGCCCACCTTTGTCCGTCGTCCACGCCGTTTCCGACACGGCGCCGTAGCTCCGGAGCGCTCGCTCGGTGTCCGAGAAAGACTTCTTCATCTCCATGCTGGAGTGGAGGGAGAGGAAGGGGGGAAGGGAAAAAAAAATCCGAGAAGCGAGTGAGAACCTAAAGGGACAGTCTACAGCTTCTCCTCCCTGCTTGGGTTCTTCCAGATGAGTCAGTGTTCACCCGGCGACAAGCGACCAGCGACCCGAGAAGCTGAGAGCATCTTCAGCCGAGTCTTCAAGTCCTGCTGGATAGAGGGGGATGCTGGGAGCATGCGCAGTGCGGGCGGAGATGTGGGGCGCTAGAAGACGCGAACGAACTCCAGGATGCTGATGGTGATGATGATAAAAATAAAACAGCAGGCTTAGACACACACACACACACACACACACAGAGAGAAACACATTCGGATTATTAGAAATATGCATTGCAGAAGGCAGGGTCTGACCTTTTGTCTTTTGAGAAAAAAAATACATATATATGGTCCAACTTTATCCCCATAGGCCTCAAAATATGATGATATGATCCAATCAGTTTTGAATACTACTTTTTCCATAGTAACCTGTGCTGCTGCAGTATGTATTAATAATTTCTTGTTGCTTTGTGTTCAAATGGTTAGGACGATCATTTCCTGAATGACTTAGTCTGGGCTAATGTATTATTTATAAATAATTTCATTCAGACTACAATCCATTTAAGTATAAACTTTGCAAGTGCAATATATCTCTATAGAAACCCAATGAAAACACACAGAGTCAAAATAAAGTTTATTTTTACTCCGTAGTTTTATCTTTCATAATTAGTGCAACAAATGCAAGACAACATCAATTAATTTTAAATATTCAAGAGCACCAATCTGTTCTCACACCCAAAAAAGTCAGAAATCTTTGACTGTGCAAACCAAAATATTAAATTAGCTGCTAAAATGACCCAGCAGGAACAAAGGGAATATTCAATTACATTTCATATCCAGTGTAGCAAAATCTCCATACAAATATTTACTTAAGAAAATACTGGGATTAAAAAAAAAAATCACATCGTATTACATAAATAATAAATCCTTAATTCCAAGGACGCAGCTTAAACATAAATAGGACAAACAGCTGTCGTGTTGAATTTATTCTCAAACGATCTCCAAGTTATGCTCTTATACTGATGTGAAATTCATTTAACTCAGTTGTGTGAGCTACATGAAATGTTACAAGCGGACAGGACTGCATACTCACATCTTCTCTGCACTATAAAAGACAGAAGTGAATATTTTTCTGTCATCCACACAGAAATAGGAACTGAAATCAAGAATGTCACAACAGAAAATAAAATTAGGATCTAAAGTCCTGTCTCTTTAAAACAAAGGTAGGAACACATGCTAACATTTGATGGTTGACAACTGCATTGAAGACATAAAATGGCACAAAACAGAAGAAAAGAATAATGCATTCAGGTGAAGAGGAAGATGAAGAAGAAGAGGGGGGCAGTATATAGCTATTCAAGTAAACTTAAATCAGATGAAAAATAATCTCAGATTGCCTCAGTAGAAAGTTATTAGTTGTAGTGTTTCAATCTTTTCATGAGCTGGTAAGAGTAGGAAGCAATAAAAAACAGACTTCCCTTGTTTAAACAGCACCTGCTGAAGCATAAAGCATGACAAATAAAAATAAAGTAGGCAGCCTTTCTCTGCTCGTCGTTGACATTCACCCTCTTGACACGATTCAAGACATGGCAAGCTTTGACATAATAAATCTGATTTACTGGTTAATCTCAACAATCATTCCTTTTTAAAATACATAATTTAAACCTTTTGTGTGCAGAAGGTTCCCGTATAAGCTTCACATGCAGATGAATCAACAGAACAGGAGCAAATTAACTCAATGTCTGCATTGGACAACTCAGAGGAGAGCCCATTCGGCTCCTTCAGACTAGCGGCAGCAGCAATTAGCAAACACTTGGTGGAACTGCGTGGCTGCTGAGCTCATCATGCAAGTGATTTCTCGGTGAAATGCTGCT
The DNA here is from genome assembly GCF_000485575.1 of Poecilia formosa. NCBI lineage: Eukaryota > Metazoa > Chordata > Actinopteri > Cyprinodontiformes > Poeciliidae > Poecilia > Poecilia formosa. The sequence continues at coordinate 1,385,682 of NW_006799950.1, forward strand.
GAGAATGGTTGTAAACAGCATAATGGAGAAGAGTTGTTGTAAGAATATGCTGAGGGTGGAGTGTCGGAAAAGGTAGGAGTTTCTTAAAGAGGCAGAGATGCAATTTCAAGGCATTAAATTGCGAAGTCAAATTTCTTTTCAGCCATGTTTGATATATAAAGCATTTTTATAAAAACTGAAGGTAACATAGTTACTTGACTGTAAAATGACAGCATGTGCCTGGAAAACACACAATTCTGCCACTTGAAGACTTCACTGGATAAAAACCATGAGGAAGTTTGTGCGGATGCTTCGGAAAACGTTAGTCAAGAAAAACGGCAAAATAAATACAAATTGTACGGAAAAGCCAACAAGGAGCAAATGCTGACAGCTGCTTGTCAAACCTGTTCAGATTTACCATCTGCTTTTCTTGAGATGAACCAGAGCAGAAATGTGGAGTATGGTCAGAGAAATGAAACCACAACAAATCTCAGAGAAATATGAAATAAAAAAAAGCAAGCCCCTACCACTGTGCATATTAAACTGTGTTTCCCAGAGACGTTAACGAACACCCACTGAAATTATGCCTCAGCTGCAAGCCTCATGGCCAGACATGTTAGCAGAATGTGGTAAAAACCACCAGAGCCCAATCTTTTCTTGGAATGTGCTGCTGCTCCGAAATACAGGAACTATAAATTACTGGAAGGGAAATTAAATTGATGCGACTGACGTTCATTTTGAAATTTCCCGACATTTCTTTTTTGAATTATAAACATAAACACAGATTTCCTAACTGACCCTGTTGAGGTACCGCAGTGCGAACTGAAACCCAAACAGATCACAGAAGCAAAGCTGATAAACACTGGCTGTAATCTCCTTTGTTTTAAGATGTTAAAAGTTTCGATCAAATCAATTAGATCCCACTCTGCACTGTGGAAATGATGCCTTGTACATCGGTTTTTGCCATTAAAAACAGAAGACATGCTCATGAATATTTTCAGTATTATTCAGGCTACTTAAGCTAAGCACTGGGCGGAAAAACAACACAACAACCGGTGCTAACCTGATTGAATAAAATACTAAAACATGCTGACAGGTCAGCGTTATGCACAGTAAGATTAGATCATATCTTTTTGACCTGCTGTATTTCTGTGACTGTGCTTTATGAACACATTCAACAAGCTGGTGGAGGTTTGCAGCATCAGGGAGACCTCGGTAGACGGGTCTGGCAGTGTTTCTGGAAACAAATGAGACAGTAAAAGCAGGACTGACATGCTGTCCTCCTGGACCTGACGAATCCAGTTTGTGTCCTCCATTATCCCCTCCCGACAAAACAACCTCCCTCCAGGCCACCTATTATGCAGGCCTGGACGCTGCCATTTCCTCCACCTTTTGCTTCGGGTCCGTTTCGTCGTCGGCAGGTTTGGCTGCCTCGTCTTTTGGGGGGAACATCCAGGCCAGGGCAGCTCCGGCTGTGCCGTCCCCAGTCTGACGCGAGAAGCAGAGGAAGGTGGCCCAGACGAAGGCGCAGCATCCGGTGAAGGTGGTCCGCACGTACAGAGGCACCAGGGCGAAGTTCAGAAACTTGGAGAAACAGACACGAAAGGCGCAGTTGCTGTGATTAAAACTCAGTAGACGAGAAGTCACAGAAAGGACCAGCTGTAAGTAGCATACAGCAGAGCTGCTGGTTTCAGCAAACAAGGCTTGAGTCTGCAAACACATACACATTTTCATTTTGATCATTTATTCCGACTTTATTTTAGCGTCAACATCCAGTAGATAGCTTGTAAATTCTAAGTAATGAGTGTGAATCTAACATTTTTAATAGCTCTACATATTTTATATTTCTAAAGTCCTCGCACTTGTTTTTTTTTTTTTTTTTTAGAAATACTGTTTTACCGTAACTGTTACAAAATACATGGGAACAAGTTTATTCTGAGGCTCTTTGTCCGCCTGGTGTTAATCTGCTTCTTGGGTAATCCGCTAAGAACCAGGAAGCGTTAAATACATGTGTGAAAGTGTCCAGCACACTTTCGGGTCCAATCACTCAGGCCACATTGATCCAGAGGACCTGTCTCCTGACCTGTTGTACTATCTCTACTACTTTACTGCGCAACACTAAAGGGATAGCATAAGAACCTGACATGAAGAACCAAAATATGAAATAAGTGATTTAGGATTCATGAAAACCTTCTGGCTATGATGAGAATATGAATATTTCTCAGGAGCTGCGGCGACATGCTGTGTGTTCCTGTTGTCGTCAGCTGGTTTCTATTATGGATTTTTATCAATATTTGGACACCATTTCTGGACAATAAGCGAACTTTTAAGGCTAACACTGATGTCATCTGTGAGAATGAAAAACCAGAGAATGAGAATGAATGGTTTTAATGCTGGAGTCAATAAAATAAATGTTTTTATTTTTCAACAGTTGATAGCTGAATTACAGATTAAATCGCAAACGTCTTCTCAGCGTCACTGTGTGCATCACTGAAATCTCTATTTATTAAGCTGTCATATCTAAAAGGCAGCGCATTACCTCTTTGCTTGCTAGTTATATGACTGGTCACTTGGATGAACTTTTAATTTTCGCACAACTGACAGATTTCACAAAGCAAAGGAAGAATGACGGGAAACTATGGAGATGAAAAAAAGGAGAATAGTGAGGAAAATTGAGTCTAATTACGACTCATATTGTTATTGCAGAAATAGTTTTGAAACATCATGTTTTCCTAATAGAGTGCAGTCTTAAAATCACTAAATACATCTGTATTCATATAAATATTTGCACACTTGCTTGATCCACTGCTAACAGCAGAGGTAGAAAGGTTACATGTATAAATAGAGCAGGTAACTTAGACTTAGCCAGATATGCAAACCAATGTTAGCCACCACCTCGCATTCTTGGATCAACAACAATGCATGTAAATTACAAATTAAAGGGTAAATAGATTATTTTTCTTGATGGGTTTTGGAGTTCAGATTTTTTATTTTCCCTCCTCCCACCAATACAAGCAGTTGTGCAACAAGATGTTAATAATTACCTGCATGAACGGCCAAAACATCAGCCCGGTCTGAAAAAAAAAAACGAGAAACAGAAATCAGACACCAGCTTACTTAGCAAACAAAGAAACAAAACTACTTTAATTCACCTGCGGAGATTCTTACAATCAAAAAATTGATTGCAAGTGTTTTAATGTTCTAACAAGCAAAAACAAACAGTTTCTCTGGTTCTTTTGGTTTACACTTTGAAATTCTATACTTTTCTGACAGACCCAATAAAAAAATCACCAGCAGATGTACAATTATAGAAAACCCAGTGATGTTTGGTTACTCAATCCTGTGAATCGTGTGTTGAACAGGAACTCTTTGACATGTGGAGTGGCTGTGGAATGAACAGCCAACCTTGTGGCTGAACCGGTCTTTCACCTCAGCTCCAAACGTTTCACAGATGCATGTTCTGTTCAATCATACTGTGAAACCTCAGGAGCCCAAAATTATAAAGAATGCAGGCTTTACCATGAGTTGCTGTATTGTTTTTTAAAATAGTTTTACTTCACTGAAGGCCCACCTGTGGACATGCAGTGCAAGTTAGCTAAATCTATAAATGTCATAGTGTTCAGTATTTGTTTTAACACTTATCCCCCTGCAAATATACATTTAGAAAAGAAGAAAGAAAGAGGTGACCTCCTAACGGACACAAACAGTAGCAGAAATCAGCTTTTTTTCCCCCACAGGATAATAATATAAAATTTCACTCCTTATCTTTGGTGGAAATAATCTGCAGGAAACAGAGCAAGTTTATGTTCTTACTTTTATTTCCATGCTTTCGAGAGTCGACCCACCTTATAAGTGTTCAGGAATTTTTCCCTCCAGTCTTCCAAGATGTCTTCTTTGCCCTCCAAAAAACTGACACCTGGTTTGAGCAGAAGATACCGCACAAAAATGATTTACAGTGACCATGGAAGAGACCATTTTAAGCACTGCTAAAAAAAAAACAAAAAACAATAAGTCACAATAACAATAAGTCAACAAGTTTTTATTAATTTTTTTATTACAAAAAATGTATATATATAAAAAAAACACTTCAGAAACAAACTTTTGTTATTTAAATAGAAGAAGCAATATTCTCATAAACTTTTTTTTTTATTATTAACAACAGCAAATACATTGGTTTCCTGAAAAAAATGCTGATTTTTTTCGTCCTGGCTGGAATCACTAATAACTTAGATAACTTTTAATAAGTGGAATTAGTTGTCCAAAATAATACATATGGACACAAACAAGAACATGGAGGTGTAAAATTTCAGCTTCAGGATGTTGCCAGAAGGTGATGCAGCCCCAACTTAACAGAATCATCCCATGATGTTCCCTGGTAAGCGAATTGGATATTATTCGCTGGCATGCCATCTCTAGTCTCTCAAAGGATTTTATGATTACAGATGGTACAAAAACAAATCTTAGTCATTTAGTTCAGTGAGAATGGGTTTCATAAGGAAACAATATGATTTTTTTGAAGATCTTGGTGAAGACAAAACAAGTTGACATAATGGCGTCAAGGTCAGATACTTTCCCAGTTCTCTGTTTCAAGACTGATCTTCAATGCAAGCTTGTTGCAAGAGGGAAAGCAGCTGAGGGCAAGAGTGGCAGGGTGAAAGAGCAGATTCGTCAAAAATAACCCAATAACCGTTTTAAGACCTCAGCCAATTGTTGGTTGTTAGCAAGGTGAGGGTGGCGGCTTGTAGTTGGTGATGATTTTCACACCAATCACTACTCTGAAGGTAGAGTCACCGGCAGAGAACTGGTTCATCAGCTTCCTAGAATAGCTCTAATCTCCTTTCAGTCTGTATTTAGCCTGATTTTAAAGCTGTTTCTGTTTCGTGGTGTCATTGTTATGTGCTAGGTGGGAGCTGTTTGGGTTAGTGATAAGGTTAAAAAAATTATTACTGCAATATATTTTGCTGTATTGACAGGTTTTGATAATTGTAGCGATACAACTTCAAATAGTAACAGTTTAATATGTACAAAAAAATACATTCAAATAACTCGTAAAACAATAACTAATGATACTTAACTCCCTTAATTCCCCCCTCTGCACTGCCGTTTTAGCAGTGTCTGTGTTATTGAATATTAAAGTCTGTCTTTGTAATTGTTGACTTTTTCAGTTTCCCAAACAATTATTGAAAGTATTTGTTGAACCATTAACTAGTAAAGGACACAGATGTTCTCAAATAAATGCAACAGTTTAAGCAAAACCCCCTCCATGTCCTCCCACTAACATATGAACCCAGCTGCAAGATTATTTCATTTTTTACTTTATTTCTAAATATCTTTGTAAGCACCAGCAACAGTGGGCATAAAGAAAGAATAAACTAATGCCAGAAATGGAAAGAAGCAAAACAAAACAAAGAGATCCCCAGATGTATAAAACGTATAATAAAAGGGATAATTATGGTTCTCCAATCTTCGGGAGTTATGAATGTGCCACAGATTAATTTCTAATTAATCTTAGTCAGCGCTGAGATAGTTTGACCTTATGGAATGGCTCTCCATATGACCTGGCCTCTGTAGGTCAAACTACACAGGACTATGAACCAGTGGGACACGTGAGGGGATCACGATGTCCTTCGTGTAAGTTACAAATCGACATATATGTTTATGCGTTAACAGCACAGAGTGTTTTCAGTGTGGTGATGCGTTCACTGACCCGTGTAGAAGACGCTGGTGGCCAGGGGCGCTGCAGTCGTCTGGTCCAAGAACAGCTTCTTCATCACCATCCCGGCGGAGTTTCCCGGAAACCTGCGCTCCAGAAAACGCATCCAGAAGAAATTGAAGTTCCCGTGGAAACTGAAAGCCACCACAGCGACGTTGCGCGTCTGTCTCCAGTCCATTTGGTCCCTAGCGGAGAACCACTGGTGGACCAAGTCTCCCCCGGCGAACAGGCAGCCGTACAGTGTGACATTCGTGACCCACGGAAAGCGGCGGACGTGCCTCAGAAACGCCTGGAGCATAATTCAGTCTGCACCCACCCTGTTGCCCAACATGAAGGAGAGCAAAAGACGTTGTCCCGGGCTGGGAGTTAGCTAAATCATGATGTTCCCTTTTTCTCAGGAGGATCGTTAAAATACACACGCAGCTGCACGCTTCCTTTTAGGTATCAACAAATTACATTTATAAATAAAAAAAAAAAAAAAATAGTGTTTGTCTCTGACAGTGAAGGTTATAAATCTGTAAAAATCCACACAGTGTAGCGTACTTGCTTGTCAAACTCCTTCCAGCACAGAGAACGGGAGCGACAGTCCTCCACCGGCTGCGGTTGACTCCTTCTGCGTATTTTTCTTACGTAAAAAATACCTACGCAGAAAAATGAATGGGTGGAGTAGTACTAAGAGTACAGTAAGTCGGCTATGCTCGGTTGGGCTTTAAGTGCCATAATCCAGTAAATACTTCGGTAAATATACAGATGATAAATTGAAGTTGCAAAAAAGAAAACAATAAGATGGAAAAATACACTTCTATGGTGTTTATTATTATAAATAGAAGTAAAATACACCAAGAAATAAAATGTTTTTGTTTTTTTTAACAGAGGAAACTCTGGATCGGAGCGACTTAGTTACACTGTGCTTGAAGCAGCTTCCGAAGAAAACAACTTATCAGAAGGCCATGTACTCAGGTTTAAACTCATAGATTTTTATTCTAATATGTCATAATTCCTACCATTACTTGAAGAAGATTTTGATGGACATGAACACATGCAATTTTGAAAAGAAACACATTCATAGAAAGTGTGACATGGTCAAGAGCGAAGAATAAACATAAAAGACAACTCTATTTTTGAAGGTACATTTCCACAGATAAAGAAAAACATTCAACAAACTGACCACTTCCTCTCCTAAAAGAACAATTTGTGCACTTTAGAACGGTACAGATATTTGTTTTGAGTCTGTTAAATACAGAAAGGTTTTAAATGGAGGCTGCAAAGTGGCACTGTTGGTAGCACAGTTGCCTTACAGCAAGAAGGTTCTGGGTTCAATTCCTGGCCCCAGTCTTTCTGCATGGAGTTTGCATGTTCTCCCTGTGCATGTGTGGGTTTTCTCTGGGTACTCCAGCTTCCTCCCACAGTCCAAAAACATGACTGTCAGGTTAACTGGTTTCTCTAAATTGCCCCTAGGTGTGTGTGTGCATGGTTGTTTGTCCTGTCTGTCTCTGTGTTGCCCTGCAACAGACTGGCAACCTGTCCAGGGTGACCCCCACTTCTCACCCAGAATGTTCGCTGGAGATAGACACCAGCAAGCCTCCTGACCCCACTAGGGACAAGGGTGTACAGAAAATGGCTGGTTTTAAATAGAATTTTCCATTAAAAAACTTTAAATAACTCCCCTGCTGGCTTTCTGTAAAAGTGTTTAATAACTTTACTGTGTGGTACTGTTTGTGGTAATACTTTGGTTCTCTTCAGAAATGGCAGCAGAAAGAGTCAAACTCATACTGGGCTAATATAAACCAAAACTACCATTTCAACAAGTTAACCTCAAACAATGGACACGTCGGGAAGATAGTATGGAAAAACATGTACTCACATTTAAAAACAAAAACAAAAACAAAACATCAATATATAAACCTGTGAAACAATATAAACCCACCGACTAAACATGAACCATGAGAAGGTGGCACCAAGAAAGATCAGCTGAGTATTCATCATCAGCAGATACAGAAGAAAATCAGTAAGGGCGCTTGTTTTTAGGAACCAGTGTGAAAGGTGCCATTTATTACTCAGTGTAGGGCATTCATTAGAGCTGTGGTGAACCTGTCCCCCCACCAACAAGCTTCTTTACTTTGAAAGAAAATGAGTGTAAAGTGTCGCCTTCTTTTGGACTGCAGTGTGAAACTGGCCAACACTAAGGCAAAGTTAAACCGCAAACTGGTACAGTTATGAAATTATGCACAGCAATCCAGTGGACCTATGGATACAACTTGTTACCATATGAGCCTGGAGAGGTAATGTGCTGCACCTCGCAAAAGAAGCTTCCATTAATTTAGACAGACAGACCAACATAAAGTAGTGCATAACTATAATGTTGAAATGTGGAAGGAAAATGAAAATATCCCATTCTCCTTAACCGATAAAAACCTCAAAAGTGTGGCAAACATATGTATACAGGCTCTAATACCCAAATAAAATACAGAGCAAGCAAATATATTCACAAGTCACATAGTCATCGATACATTCCAGGGCTGGGCGATGAATAGATTTTATCGATCAACTTAAATTTGGGTTTTTGAAGATTTCATTTTTGGGCAAAATTAAATCTTCAACAATTTACTCCTTGGGTTTCTCCAGTCAAGAGTGATGTCAGCACCCCCAAGGCCGGCCATCACCCCCAAGCTGTAAAACAGAAGGTTTAACAGCTTCTGTTTATGTGTACGAGGTAATACTAAAACTATAAGTTTTAGAGATAAGAAGATACCTCATCTTTTAACACATCAGCATCAACTGGACTTTAAAACAATTGTGCAAACGACTGTCTATTCTGCAGAAAGAACTGCGTGGTAACTCTGTAGAAGTTTATATCTCATGAAAACTTTTTATTGCAAATTTAAGGCGTCCTTCTAGTAAAATTGTGACTTTATTCTTAATAAAAAAATTGTGTCTCCAGGTCCTAATGCACCCTCGTACAACTCACAAAAAGAATGACAAAAGCAAGAAAAAAAAAAGCAATATCAGATCTGGAATGAAAAAAATCTGAGATTTAATTTTGAACTCATATCGCCTAGCCCTAATTCCTCGTATGAGTAAATTTAAATCGGTTTAAGCCGAACAGAAATGATCCATGTGGTTTGAATACATTTGCAAAGCGCTGGTCAGGGATTGGACCCTTGATAAAATACTCTGATTGAAAAGGGGTCACAGTGTTTCCATTGGAAAAATAGAAAAACAGTCAAATAACATTTGAAGGTTCGGCTGTGACTTGTTATGACTGGACAAGCCTCTCCCAGCTGCCGCTCTCCATTCGGTGGTAGAGGTGCGGCTGACCTCCCGGGAACAGGCTGTTAGAGTTTGGATGTGACAAAAGGAACTGGATGGTGGACTTAATGTGCTGGACAAAGTGCGGCGGTTCGGCAAACGGAGACGTGGACAGGTACTACAAACACAGACAAAAAAAAAAACAACAACATTTATATCACTCGCTATCACTCGGTGTTGTTCTGGTCACCTTCAGAGGTTCAATACTTCCCAGGTATTACGTTACCTTTAAAATAGTGGCATCACTTTGTGACAACCAGAAGGCAATTTCCAAATCAGGGCTCCACTGGCAAGGTCCAACTCTAACAAGTCCATGTCTTGAGTCATAAATGTCAGTCATCTGTAAAGAAGAGATATTTTATTAAAAAAAAAAAACAACAACGCGTAGTCTAGCTTCAGTCCCTCATAAATGAGACTATGCATGCAAATTTACATCGTAAGGACAATAACATTTACAGCTAGAGATAGTATTAAACAACAAACTGAAAGAAATAATAATAAAAGTGTTAGGCATTTTAAACTATTTATGCCCCGAGATCTTTGGTTTTGATTTTTTTTTTTGTTTTTTGTTTTTGCCTGTTTTACAAACTAACAACTGAAAGTTGTAGAACATTCTGCCCACCTGAGCCCATACACTGTAAACACATATTTGAATGGTGATATAAATAGAAATACAAGTCTTTTGGGGTATATCTCTACATGCCATAGACATTTAGACACATTGACTTTTTGCTCATTCTTCTTTGCACAACAGCTCAAGCTCAGTCAAACTGGATTGAAATTGCCTTTGAATGTTCAAATTTTCAAGTGTTGCCATACATATATATTCTCAACTTGACTTTAGAGCTGAGGCTTTGACTGGACCAGACAGGACTTGGTGTTTTTACCTCTCCTCCAGTGAAGGTCCGTGCCGACCGCAGCATCTCTGCAGGTCCTTTATGAGGGAATGAGGCAGGGAACACTTCCCCTGTTTTAACATTTACACCTACACAGACTCAAAGTTATTGCCAATAACATATGACATATATGCATATTACTTGTTTCTTTGCCATACATCTGCCACTCACCTATTCCATATACTATCGGTTTATGAATTCCCTTGTCAACTACGTTGTTCATCTCTACAACAGAAAGAATTGTGATTGAGAAATCAGAATGTACAACTACAGTATTTACAAATGACGTAAAACGTATAAAAACCTGTGATGCAACATGTCTCCAGGTGAATGTGATCCTTCTGTTTCTGGAACGCTGCTATATAGTAAAAGCAGCACATGTCAAGTTGGCGAGTTTGAGATTATGTCCACGAGCCACACACCATGGAGAACTTTATGAACCTACCCAGGATGTTAAGGCTGAGTTTATGAGATCTTTTGTCATCGTCATCAAACCCTCCAACCAGATGCAGCTCAAATCTAGACGGTAGCAGAAAGTGAAGCAAATGTTAATGGGAAATTATGGACTTTGAACTTGTACTTGTGCAAGTATGACGTGCCTGCCCTCATTACAGCCGTCACTCAGTGATGTGACGGCTTTCATAATGAGCTGGACCTCAGTCCTGGTGCTGGAGCCATCGAGGTGAGACAGACAGACGGCTCCGCTACCTGCCAAGTAATGAAACAAGTTAGAATCCTTTAGTTGGAGGCAGTTGTAACGCACAGTAGGAATCTGGTAGAAGTAAACAGTACCGGTGTGTCGCAGCACGACCAAGTGGCAGGTGGTAGCATCATCTGATCCAAGGATCGAAACGCAGTCTGTGAAAGATTTGACCGGAACGGATGAAACTGACCAGAGTTCAAATTGTAAAGTCACACCAACAAAAGCACTGATCTTACACCGCAAGGAGAGAGAGAGAAAAAAGAGATAGATGTAAAATCCATCAAATGATGGAGAAATTATGAACAACTGCCCATAACCCTTAAACTTTTTTTTTTACACTTTAAAACCACAAACTTTAATGTATTTTATTTGGATGTTGTATGTTAGACCAGCACAAAGTAACTCATAATGATGGAGTGGCTGGCACATAATGAATAGTTATCAAATTTTTTTATTAAAAAGTGAGGACTCTTTTCAGATCTGATAAGTAGGCCATGCATTTTTTTATTCAGCCCCTTATACTCATGAGCCCCTAAATAAAACCCTGTGTAACCAGAACTAAAATAGTAAATAGAATCCAGCTGCTTGTAATCTAATCTCAGCATAAATGTAATTCGTCTGTGTGACAGAGTTTCTTTTCTCAATAATACATGGATGTCAATTCAGAATTCAGTAGAGTATTCAGGTTCTTAAATGTGTGACTGTGATTTGATGTGATTTGTCATCGTGAACAGCAGGTGTACTCACTGTCTGCTGGAGTTGTCGCTGCAAACTCTCTCTGCTGAACATAAAGGAGGTGCTTCGGATCTACATCAACACGTGGCTTGGAGCGAAATGCTTTTGCGTTTTCCTGCAAAACAAAATCAACCTGTTGTTTTTTTCCCTGGATTTATCTCTAAAATAAATACAAACCAAAAGTCAGTCTAGTGACAGCAAGCATTGATTTATTTCTATGACTCAGAAATACATTTTGTAAGAGAAAAAAAGTCTTTCTTGAAATGCTACGTGTGTCCTACTCATAAGGTCTTATTCATATTTCATCATGGTCATTTCTCAAAATGTTATAATTACTTTGCATTAACAATTTTACAACTCTAAAAATTTAGGTACAACTTATTTTTATGTTATTTATTTAGACTGCAGTTTCCGGAGTTCTCGAATCCCTCTTAACCATTTTTAAAAGTATATATGCAGTCAGTATCTTTTTATTTCAGCAATTGTTTGAATCTGCAAAATAAACAGACAAATGTAACATGTAAGGCAACACACACAAAATGTGTAAATGTACGTTTATGTCATTATTACACATTTATATCCCTTTAATGTTTTTTTCCTTCTTCCATTTTTTAACCTACAGAATTATACTTACCTTTCCTACCTTCCCATACTGATTGAAATCTGCAGCACTTTCTTGTGTTTCAGAGAAGTAATCATTATAATCACTTTATAACAGACACAGTAGGTCCATATAAAAAATGGCCGGGTGCAATTAATGTTCTATTTTATGTTTAGACGTGAAACAGATGCCGTGATAACAACTGTCTTAAGGTGAAAGAACAGTTGGAATGTGGGAAATAAATGCCATAAGTAACATTATCACATACAATCAGACATTTGCAGGAAACAAACCTGTAAATGTGGATATTTGTCGAATAATTCCGCTGTTGATCTGAAGCAATCTAATTCTCTGTTCTGAAAAAACAAAGGCATGTCCTTCAACTTGATCCGTTTCCAAACCAGTTCGGTATTATGCTACAAGAACACCAGTAACTTCGTTATCAGTATTGGTCCACTATTAAACAGAACTTCCTGAAATGACCGCAGTCTTTTTCGTTTTTTAAATAGTGTTTCTTTTAAAACGAAGTCTGGCATAGTCGCCACCTACTGACCCCTTATGGTTTTGCTACGTGTCTCTTTTCTTGTTCAAATATGTAAAACCAAATTATGTTTTATGAAAAATATCTTCAGACGTAGGAACAATGATTTTTTTATGCTGCACAGTGCACATTTGCTTTTTTTTAGCCGCAGCAGAGGCATACATACCGAGAGTCTTAAAGTGTCAACATTTTCACGGAGTGAGATTCTCCATTATTACTTAGGCAAATTGCGTACGTCCTGATGTTTGTTTTGAAAAAGCGCTACGTAGTTTTACTAGCCGTTAGGCCGAAGTCGATGTCTTTCGCTGGTAGGAAACAAACAAGGCGATTGGCGACGTGTTTAGAGTTGCTCAATAATTCCCGTTTTATCTTTTTATTTCAACTGTTACAAATAAAGTAATTTTTTGCTGTTGTGAGCTCGCTCATTTTTACGCTTCTGTCGTCGAGCTTATTGCGGCTGACCATCGTTCTAGCTAGCGACAAATCTACCGAAGGGGCTAACAGTTTTATCAAAATGAGAGGAGGCTCCTCGTACGGAGACAGGGACAGAGACAGAGATCGTGGACGAGACAGGTACGTGTTTTAGATTTAGCAACAACAACAAAAACAACCTTAGTGTTAATTAATGTTTGAGCTTCAATTATAGTTTGGCTTTGCATGGATGAAAGGAACATACAAACAAAAGCTAAGCTAACGCTTAAAGATCCATTCCAGTTAATATTTACATCGTCAAAAAAGCATCCGATCAGTCGACGAATAAAGTTAGGTAAAGTGTAAATTGAAAATAATATTACCACAAAGGACTGAAAAAGTTAGCAGTGTGTTTGTGGAACCCTATACAATTGCTTCAAAGTTGGCCCAACTGTGGTGTGGGTGGTGTTTTCCTTCTCACTCAAAAACGTCTTCCAGCTATTGTAAAAGTTTTTATTGGACGATTGATCTTGTGCAAATAACTACCCTAGATTTTGGGCTGCAGTCAAATAATGGTATTTAATTTAGGTAATTAAAATTTTTGAAGGAGTTCTATTTAGATACTGCAGTGTGGAACTGACATTAATAACTCAGCTGACTTGCTACTTTGTCTAACTAAAAATAGTTTCATTTTAAAAGGTATATCAATAACAGATATAATAAGAGATAATTATTGCCTGTTTTTTACTAGGAAGGCACCATTCCACTTTTTTCACTTCCAGTACGGATTCAGATATTTGAGGTTTAGCATCGGCTGATACCGATCCGATACAGTAAAGCAGCTGAAGTGACTTAAAACATTTTTCTTTTTTTAAAACATAGACATAAATGTACTGAATTACAAATTTATTTGATAACTCCACACCACTACAGCACATGTAAATATACCAATAACTTCACAAGCTTCACAAACAAGATTCTTGGGTGTTTAGGAAAAAAAAAAAAAAAAAAAGCCTCACTGTTGAGTTACTGATTAACGGCAGTATTTACTCTAACGCACTTTAGAAATGTTCAGTAATGGGTATGGTTAGATAGACTTAATTTGTGTAATAATTGGTTTGCATCCTAATTTCTTTTGCTTCACATCTCTCAGACCACGGTTCGGAGGGGGCATGGGCGGCCGCAGCGGACCCCCGCCCATGAAGTTTGGAAACCCTGGTGAGCGTCTCCGTAAAAAGAGGTGGAACTTAGATGAGTTGCCAAAATTTGAAAAGAACTTCTACACTGAACACGTTGAAGTCCAACGCATTGGTCAGGTAGGTTTTTTTTTCTTTCTTCTTCTTTTCTTTGTACTTGCTCACGCCATCATTAAAAATGATAATAAATAATAAGCTGTTTGGCTATGTGTAATTTTATTTTATTTTTTTTGGAATGCTTATTTTTCTCTTTTGCTTTCATATCTAGTATGATGTGGAGGAGTTTCGCAGAAAGAAGGAGATCACCATCAGAGGCTCTGGCTGTCCAAAACCCGTAATTGCTTTTCACCATGCTCAGTTTCCTCGTGAGTTAGCTCCTTTTTACCCCATCTTTCATAAAGTTTTTTGCTGTAAAAAAAAAAATAAATAAATAAATAAAATTTTCTAATTCCATAAAATCTTATTTGCCTCAGTTCAGCACATTTACTCATTCTTTCACATTCGTAAATATCTTCTTTTATTTAAATATCACGTACAACAACATTTTTTTAAAAATAAAAACCCAGACAGATCGCTTTCAGTAACATTTAAATGGCTGAGTTAAACTGTCTCCCGCCTTTGCCTCGCAGAGTATGTGATGGACGTCCTGGTGCAGCAGAACTTCAAGGAGCCCACAGCCATCCAAGCCCAGGGTTTCCCTGTGGCCTTGAGCGGCAAGGACATGGTGGGAATAGCACAGACTGGCTCTGGGAAGACGCTGGCTGTAAGGCTTTCTCTCCATGATCTTGTCAATAATGTATTCAAATCATTTTTAACATTTAATTTGATCTCTAATAGGTGGAAATATGTGAGGGATTCTGAAATATGAACAAAAGAGACAGATTGAAGTAAAAAAAAAAAAAAAAACGTAATTCATGGTGTATAATAAGTATCATAAGTAATCTAGAGTTTATAAGCAAAATTCAAGTAATTTAAGTTAATATTTAATGTTTTGAATCTAAATTTTTGGCAAAAATTGTGAAAGCAAGTTCTAACAGTTTATTGCCTCTTCCCCCCCCCTTGCAGTACCTCCTTCCTGCTATCGTACATATCAACCACCAGCCCTACCTGGAGAGAGGGGATGGCCCCATAGTGAGTGCAAGAAAGACATTTAAACAGTTCGGTGCACAGAATCCTTGTCATTTATCCCTTCCTCCTTCGTCTTCCTCTGTTCTCAGTGTCTGGTCCTTGCACCCACAAGAGAGCTGGCTCAGCAGGTCCAGCAGGTTGCCTACGACTACGGCAAGTCCTCCCGCATCAAGAGCACCTGCGTGTATGGTGGCGCACCCAAAGGCCCACAGATTCGAGACCTTGAGAGAGGTGGGTGTGCGGTGGGCTGATGTCGACTGTTTTGGATTTCGATTGTTTCTGACCTTCTGTTCGTATCTGACCGCAGGCGTTGAGATCTGCATCGCCACGCCAGGCCGCCTCATCGACTTCCTGGAGGCGGGGAAGACCAACCTGCGCCGCTGCACTTATTTAGTGCTGGACGAGGCCGACCGCATGTTGGACATGGGCTTCGAGCCGCAGATTCGCAAGATTGTTGAACAAATCAGAGTAAGGCGGTTCTGTAATTTTGCTGTTTTCAAAATGACCATTGATAAGTGAGGGTGTTTTGGTGCTTCTTTTTTTTTTTCTTTTTTTTTTTTTTTCCCCCAATTCGTGTAAACCCGTCGCTCTCTCGACTCTTTCAGCCTGACAGACAGACCCTGATGTGGAGTGCAACGTGGCCAAAGGAGGTTCGGCAGCTTGCAGAGGACTTCTTAAGGGAATACATCCAGATTAACATCGGCGCTCTGGAGCTCAGTGCCAACCATAACATTCTGCAGATCGTCGACGTCTGCATGGAGACCGAAAAGGACAACAAGTAAGACTTAAGCGTGCGATTTACGTCATTTGCTTTCGTATGGTCTGATCTTCTCTGAGATCTGAGTTGATTTGCTAATATTGTCTCTCTGCGTGCAGGCTTATCCAGCTGATGGAGGAGATAATGGCCGAGAAGGAGAACAAAACCATCATCTTTGTGGAGACCAAAAAGCGATGCGACGACCTCACCCGGAGGATGAGGCGCGACGGGTGAGGAGTGACTCTTTAAAAACGTGGCGGGCAGCTTTCAGCGTGTGAGTTCGACTTGCTGAATCGATGTGGTCTTGTTACCTAGATGGCCAGCCATGTGTATCCATGGAGACAAGAGCCAGCCAGAAAGAGACTGGGTTCTCACTGGTAAGAATACATCACAAACAGTGGAGGTCAGGGTGTCGGCACTGTCATATCATGCATACCTTAGGACTATGGAGAAAAATGATCTCTTGTGCCAACGCCGACAGATTTACAATGATGCCTACTGCTGACGTTGATTAATCTGCATTGTTTAAATAAATAAATGAAATGACAGTCTACATATAAAAACATTCTCTGGGGTTGAAGTCATTAAAAGCGTAGAATGTGAATTATTTTTGTTAGCATAGATTAAATGTGAAAATAGAATATGGACAAATATGTGTGGCATTTTTTTTCTTTATCCCGTTCCCTAGAAGTGTTCTCAGTCAGTCCATCTGTCTCCGTGTTATCAATCAATCCCTCCACAATCCATTTTCCATTATTCATCAATTCACATAATGCACCTGTTTTACACTACTAATTAATGTCTTACCTAAAGAAAAAATGCCACATTCCCTCACACCTAGCATAATCAAACTTTCCTTCCTTTAAGATGTTTCCTCTCCTCCCTTTAATTGAATCTTCTCCTGCGTTTATTTATCAACTATTTGGCAACGTCTTTTTTTTTTTCCCCAGCTTACATGTTTTCCTTTCGACTCCACAGAATTCAGGAGCGGCAAGGCCCCCATCCTGATCGCGACAGACGTCGCCTCTCGGGGTCTGGGTATGTCTGGGATCACATTGTTTACCTCCTGTGATTTCTGTTCTCAGCATCATTTGTCTCGTTTAATTTGTTCTTCAGCTAATAATGAATGTACATGTGTTCAAGTCAACCTTAATCAACCAGTTAATGCTCTGAATTAAATTAAGCAGGTGGTAAGTATAACAAGTTAGTAAAAAAAAAAAAAGACTGTTGTACAGCAAGCAGGTTTGAGAATTATTATTTATATCCCACAAGCTTATTTACAGGTATTGTTTTCACAAAGTAAGCAGAAATCATGTATACTTCTTCAAATTAATTTTAGGTATAATGTCAGTAAATTGAGTTGTTTTTTTGTTTTTTGTTTTTTTCCAAAAAATTGTACAAGTGAAAGTCCAGCTGTCAGCCAGATATGTGAAAACCACAGAAGAAAAAACCCCCAGAATGAGTCTAAAAAAAAAAAAAAAAAAAAGACGTTACGACCTGGTGACGTTGTCGGCCGAAGCTTGCAGAGCTGCAGGCTTCGAGCCTCTCAGCTCCAGCAGGTTCATAGTCTGTTTCTTGTTACCGCAGTTTAAAAGCTTCCTTCATGCGGGGCTCTTTGGCACGCTGCCTGAAAGGAGGGGTGTGTGGGCCCACAACGTCCTGCGCACCTTTTCTTATGTCTCCTAGTGTGGTGTCAGTATGAACTCCTTGGATTGCTGCTCATGTTTCACATTTTTCTGCTCAAAATCTTTCACTTCAGGAGAGAGCCTTATGTTTAGGAGGTAGCTTTGAAAAAAGAAAATGGAGGGGAAACAAAAAAAAAATAAAAGGAACAGTTTAATGTCTGACATTTCTGTAGAATATTCTGAGAAGGGGGGATAAGTAAAGTTTTGTAAACTTTTACCAAATTCCGATGACTTTATCCTTGTTTTCTTCTCCCCTCTTCTCCTCTCAGGGTTTGGCAGCACACGGCAGCTGTAACAGTCTGTGCTGCTGTCTCTGTCCCCTCTCAGTCACATTATAAAAGGCAAGCTTTGTGAGCTTTAGTGGGATTAACGCCCCTATTACTCTCCTGAACTATAAAAAAAAAAAAGAACAAAGAGGGAGACTCCAACACCCCCCCATCCCCCATTAATGTCAGTTTGCAAATCCAACGAGCCTTCCTTGGGAGCATCCTGAGGGTCCTGTATGTCTGCCCGTCGGTCCAAAAAGCAGACAGACAGGCGAGAGAGAATTAGACGGGCTCGTCTGGATCCAGTCCTGGCCAGGGTGTGAGGAGGGTCCCGCAATGCGACGAGAGAGCAACAGAACCAGCCATTGGGTGTGCGTGGGTGTGTCCTTTGGGGTTTAACGGTTCTGCTCCCGTCTGACGTTGCTGGAGTGAGCAGAAGGTGAGGGAGGAATCCAGTCTCCCTCTCCCTCAGCCCTTCCCTTTGAACCAGGACTGATCAGGGGGAACCTTTGTAAAAACAACTTGCAGGGGGTAAGTACCGCAACACCCCTTTGTCTTAACTCCTTCACGAGCTCACCCTACAGCCAGGTTCTGCCTTTGTGCTTATATTACAAAAGAAAAGAGTTCATGGTTCAATAATCACAGCACACTATTGTTACTGTGTAATAACTGATTACATGGCTTCCCTCTCGTGACGGAGGGGGAGATGGGAGACTTATTGATCAGCAGTGCTGTCAGAGCCCCACGTCTTCTGTAATGAGAAACAGACTTCCTTACCTTCCACGTTCAGGCCGGTAATCACGAGTCCTCTGAAAAGCACAGAGGCCTAAAATGGTTTCCTTTACATGCCGGTTCTCACTTTAAATCAAGTGAGCGTGCAACATTGAAGGCATGTTGAATAGTAAAGCTGTGTCTCTGAAATGAATCTTTGGATGTGTGGATTGTTGCACGGTAAGTGAACTCCCAATTTGTTTCAATCTTTCTGCTTCACACCAAGACACGTTGTTGCATTCATAGATGACTTCAGTTGTTCATAGGCATAAAGCTCCCAGCTTTTTTATTTTTTATTTTTATTTTTTAGAATTTCATTAAATACATCACTTCCTGTTCTCTAAAAGCCCTTTACCCTTCTTGAACTTCCTTTGCTGTCTATCCCAAAGATGTGGAAGACGTAAAGTTCGTCATCAACTATGACTATCCCAGCTCCTCTGAGGATTATGTCCATCGTATTGGGCGCACGGCCCGCAGTACCAATAAAGGCACCGCCTACACCTTCTTCACCCCGGGAAACCTGCGACAGGCCAGAGACCTGGTCCGGGTCCTGGAGGAAGCCCGGCAGGCTATAAACCCAAAACTGCTCCAGCTCGTGGACTCCAGCCGCGGAGGTGGAGGCGGTAGGAGGAGCTATATTTTTATTTGCAGTGCCAACCAATGGTGTGCATATACATCAGTCTTTTTAATTGATTTGATTTCTCTTTAAATTATTTAGGAAAAATGCAGTAACAACTTTGTACTTCTGTTATGCATCTCACTGCACAATCTATTCCAGAAGCACGATCCGTACTGTTAACTCGTTTACGCAAGTGCTAAAAGAAATACTTCCAGGAGGATGTCGGGTTTTTTTTTTTTTAAACTTCTTTTTGCATCTAACTGTAATCGTAAAAATAGTAATATTTTAAAGACAATAATAAAACACAGACAAAAAGGGTTTAATTGTATTTTGCTAGACTATTTGATGTGAAAAACAAAATCAAGCATATGTACCTGCATACAACAATCAAGCATGAGGAAAGATGGAGTAATACTTTTGGATTTTACATAAAACTATGGGATATAGTCTTTTACAATCCAATAACACCTTTTGTTAATCGAATAAACAATTCCAAAAATAATGGTCTTCTACCAGAAGACATTGACAAATACGTTACAGTCCAGTGAGTCCAATACACAAATTTCTACTGCATTATAACTTAATAATTATGACAATTATTTGTTAATGGGAAAATAACATTGTCTAGGGAAATAGATCCTTTCAGAAAGTTTTACTTTGAAAGTAGTAGTTTTAGCGCATGCGCAAATGAGCGAGCGCCGCGGTGCTGCTCACCGCTGTACATGGGTACCTACATGGGTACCATGTAGGTACCCATGTAGATACCTACATGGGTACCTACATGCGACCCATGTAGGTACTACGGGGACCACAGGTTCAAGTTGTGGCCCATTGACCTTTGCCGCATGTCTTCCTCTCACTCATATTCCATTTTCCTGTCAACACAAGGCCACTAGAGCCTAAATACATAAAATGCGCAAAAGAGCTGACGGTCCGAATAGTGCTTCCGGTGCAGATGATGGAGTGACGATGCTCTATGCTTTGAATAGCTATGTTTTCGGGCTAATAATCAGGAAAGCAAGAGCCCATTTTAAATGTTACTTTTCATTGTTTTTGGGTCGGGTTTTACATGCAGGTGGCAGGATGCGTTACCGTGGCGGCAACTCCAACAACCCTAACCTAATGTATCAAGACGAGTGTGATCGGCGCATGCGCTCCGGCGGAGGCGGCAAAGACAGCCGCGGGGGCTTCAACCGCGACAGTCGCAACAGCCGCGACGACGATCGCTCTTCGTCGTCCTCCTACAGAGACAGAAACCGAGATCACAGGAACAACTACAACGCCGGTTCGGATCAGTACCAGAGCTACAACAACAACAACGGCGGAGGCTACAACACCCGCGGCGGAGGCCCGACCGGCGGCGGTCAGGAGCAACCCAACCAGCCGCAGCAGGGCCAGTTCGGCCAGGGCCCTCCTCCACCCCCTCCGCCGACAGGCGCCCCGCAGCCGTTGATGGCACAGCAGTTTCCCCCGCCGCCACAGCCCCCACTTATGGGCTTCATGGGGCAGCCACCTTTCCCTCCTTTCCCCGCTGCCCCCCCTCCACCGCCAGGCCCACAACCACCCCGTAAATAGTTATAATTAACATGTACTGGGTAAATTTGTTCAAACGTTTGTAGCTCAGTTTTACTGTTGTGGTCTCCCAAACAGTGTTGTATCCAAGGAGGTAAGGGCTTGTGCTTTCACACGAATTTTAAAGCAAATGTGTTTCAAGAACCCCAAATAATTTAATTTCCCCAACCGAGTATTGAGGAGAAATCGAGATTTCTTTCTCTTTTGTTTTTAAAAAAATATTTTTTTCTTCACCAGCCAAAACTTTAGGAGTTAGAGATCCAGTCACATTCCACACACGCCTCCTTGATCTTTGTACTTGTTCAACTTGACTTATTCAGTTTGAAATAGGTGGCTTTTGCTTATAACTTCAATTACAGCTTCACCGTACATGATTCTGATCTTCACTAGTTTCGGTAATGACCACTTTTAGGTAACTTTTATTTTGCCTTTTTATTATCTATTGTGTTAGATTTAGGCACATTTAATCATGCATGCCTCCACATGTTCCCTTTGTGTAGCAAGTTAGAAGTGAAGTAGTGTTTTGAGCTTTAACTAAAAACATATTGTTGCCTGTTTTCTGTCAACTATGCTCTTTTTACAGTGTTTTCCTAAATAAACAAATTAAATCAATGCATTTTTGTCTTAATTTGCAACTTATTCTGACATATCAGGTAAATTACTGGATCTGCTTCACACATAATAGTGGAATATTCTTGGAATTGATTATATGTATATTAATATTTTGATTTCCAGAAGTAGGTGATTTGTCTTTAGAAAGTTAGTTGTTCTAGTTTTATTCTTAAAAACAGTCCTGTTCGGTAACCAAAACTCAATTTAAGCAGGGTTTCTGTTCTGAAAAGTCTAGAATTTATTTATTTTTTGTTGGCCCCCTTCCAAACCTAGAACTCTAAAGTTGCAATGGGATCACAAAATGTACTGTATAACATCCACTGTAAAAGTCTCGACACGTAGAGCACATCCGTTTCCTCTCCTAACCCTATAGAGGCAATCAGACACCATAAACTCGCGCAACACTGAAAAACATTCAACAGCAGTAACTGCACTGAAACGTTTTGGCTGATAACTGATAGAATAGATGTGATATTTGTTAAAGTCCATGTTTTATTCTATTTTCAGTTGTGATTTATTCTTAATTTATACTTGATAAAGTCAAACTGTCCCTTACAACTCATTGTATTCTACATGAGTTATAACCCTGATAAAGATGCCTTATTTTCTCTTGACAGCCTTGTGTTTTGGATCATTATAGTTGAAGAGTGAAATTAGTTTTTTACCAGCATCCCTGTGAAACTGATTGTCTCATGGTTGCTATGGTGACTCAGCAACTGCAAGATGGCAGTTGCAATTTGATAATTAGAAATTTCTAGAAATCTTGATCAATTTGAAAAAGTACAGATTATAAATTGCTTTGATTGCAAAAATAAAAAAAAAGCTCCAATACCTGAACTGCGAGCCCAAATTCCAGGAGTTAAAAAATGAGGTTTCATGGGTGCAGAGCAGGACAATAGAACAAACAGTGGAGGGTAAAGTTCAAACCATCTTACCCACCAATCATAAGGGGAAAGGATCATATCCCCTATTCAAATGTCTCTGAGCCCAAATTTCTGACCATGCACAGGAGTAGCAAAAGCAAATGAGGTGGATCAGCAGTGCTTGCCAACAACAGTGTCATCGATCCAGGACATGTTACTGAAGAATATTGACTTTGATACTTGGAATTTGAGCTGTTGACACGTCATGACAGTCATGAGACTATCCTACAGAAACAGACTTCAGTCAGAGGCTTCTTCAGATTTGTTGCTAGATTGTCTGCTACAGGAGATTCTTCCTCACCATCCACAGCGCTTTGAAGATACTTGTATGACATTTGTTACATTTCATTTTCTTTTTGGATTACATTTATGCTGAAGGGATTTTTTTTATAGGAACAATTGTGGCAAAGCTTAAATTAAAGTTTGCATTTCTTTTTTTTTTTCCATACAAAATTTATTTGAAGGCTTTTCACACAACTTTACCAATGGTGCTAACAAATACTTCCACATTTTTATCCTTATAATTTTTCCCAAGAACAGCCACCTTTCTCCAATCTCATCACTCTATCCTTTCTGAATACTCCAGAAAAAATACAGATGAGTTTATATATTTCCTCTCTTGCTGCACACAACATCTAGAAAGATCATTTAACACATAATGCATCTTATGCTTTACAAAGTCATTTTGGGTAAAGACAAACATGACTAAAAAAAAAAACCCACTTAAGTTATACGTGTACAAAACAAAAAAACAAAAACAACCAGACAACCCAATCTGAGGCACATGTGGCAGAATCAAAATCAGTATGACGTGAACATAGAGTTGAGAGTCTTTGGGTTAATCAGTAGTAGAAAAGCAAAGTGACAAGAGATGAAAAAACAAGAATGATTTCATGTGCAAAATATGAACAAAGTAAGTGCATACGAGTTTAAATAAGGAAAAGGGAAAATAATCCTGAGTTAAACTGTAAAAACAAAACTGAGTCCTAAGAACAGAAAAAGTGCAGAAATAAAGAAGTTTGTAAAGGAATGGAGACTATGTGCCTTTCAATTACAACAAGAAGAAAAAAGTGAGGCAAAATTAACACTAAAGGATTAATTTTGGCTGGATCAGGCTCAGTAACAATAGTTAGCTGCGGGGAAAAACTCTTCGTTTCCTGCAGAAAGACATCATCGTCGTCGTGTTCACCCTGCACGCTTTGGTAACGCCGTTTTACATCGGTTCCTCCTGCTCTGAATAGAGTTTAAAGATTAGACTGAAAATTAAACCACTGCAGTGGGTTTTTAAAATGCGTTTAGTTTCATTTTGTCTACACAAATCACAGTTTTAATTTGATTGTGTCTGATTAGTTTGGAGGAAACCCATTCAGTGGTTTGACCTGCAAACTGTTTAATGAGCAACTGACTGCGCAGGATGTCGTACAGGAACGAATCACGCTAACTTGTGGGTATGTCTGAAACAACAGCATGATTCATATGATGCGGGATTTGCTTAACGGTTTGTAAGCTTAAACCAATTCACATTCAGAAATTCAGCAAATCAACACACTGGGCTAATTATCTGAGACGGAGGATGCGGCAACTCCATTTAGAAACACTGACGGGAACAAATAAGGATGAGAAGGCACAAGGTCAACTGGCTTCAGCAACTGCTCTCACAGTCCATCAGTTTTTTTTTTTGTTTTTTGTACAGCAGAGTCTGAAACCGCTTCATTGTAATCTGGTCTTTATTTCCCCCCTCCGAAAGGAAAACGTCGACCCAAATATAAAGGATGGTGCAGGTCCGACGACAGGAGGCCCGGTCCTCTCCCTTTCTCTCTCTAAAGGTTGCCCCAGGTGTCTGGAGGTGGGAACTCGTCCACGTCGCCGGACTCGTCGTGAGATTTGTCCCCCAGGTTGAAAGTTAGTTTGTAGCGCAGACGCACTTTTTCCTGAAAGAAGAGCCGCAAACGACAGGTCACGGTCCGTTTTCAGGGTGAATGCCACCCTGCTGGACACAGATAAACACACATCAGATGTTCTCGGTAGTGAAGTGTGGAGAAAGCACCTTGTGAGGGTTGGCCAACAGCAGGATCTGTGTGACAGCGGCTGGAGGGAGGATGGGGTTGAAGGCTGGCAGTTCGGTACAGGAGGGAGGCTGCAGCTTTACTTTCATTACCTGGGAAACAGAAACCCACTGATTAGTCAAAGCCCATAGGTTGGAATAAATTTCCAATGTTTATAAATACAAGAATTAAGATCAACTTTCATTTGTTTTTCAGAAGGTCTTAAACTGAGCAGGCAGAGATGAAAACAAAACATTTATGTGACACTATTAGCAAGAATGAACCGATCAAGATTTCCCAGGTCGATACCGATTTCCGGGGTTCTTTATGTTTTTGACAAATTCAGATTTTTTTTCCCTCTAAAGATCTTATAAGTTATAAGTTCTTTGAATCCAACAGAAACTGAAGAATTACAATATTATGCCAGTTTCTGCACCTCTGACAGAAATTTAAATATCGTTTTATAGATTTATGTATTTTTTTTTTCACCTTTGTTTTTTCTGCACTGTGTGTATTTTTTTTTTACTTGTGTATGGAAAGGTTCAAATGTAATTGAAAAAAAAAAATTAATAAATAAAACTTAACTTTTATCTGGTTTTTACTAAACTCCAAAAAGTGAATGCAGCCGATTGCTGCAAATTTAAACTGAAAATGGTGGTACTGATTAGTTGTGGTGCATTTAATAAATTAGGAAACAATACTGTATAAATATGTACACTTTTTCAGTATTTGAGCCTCTGATCGGAGCAAAACTGTCCAATTTCAGGCTGATTAACTGATGCAAAAAAAAAAAATAAATAAAAATAAAAATCACGGACATACTCTGGGAACGGCTGCCTGGAAACGGATGTTGGTGACGGGAATGGGCGCCGAGGACAGCATGGAGATGATCACCACCAACACGTCGGGCCTCGACGGAGGACAGTCGCACGCAAACGTGAACAAAACCCTTAGGCTGTGTTTGTCGAATACAGTCACCGGTAACACGCTGCCTGCAGCAGAAAAACAAACTGTAAACGATGTGAAGGAAGTACAAAAGAGCGCAATAAATGGCTTTGACCTGATTACAAACATCAAAAGTGGTTACTGGACGAACATCTTATGAAACATTTTGACGGATTCGGAAGCATTTACGCTGCCACCTTGGATATTTGAGTTGGAAAGAAAACTTTACTGGTAAGAACCTGTTCATATTTGTATTTTTCTACCCGACTGGTCTCTGTGTCTACACTAGTACTCTTCACAAATGACTTCCATGTATTGGTCCTGAAATCTGTGCAGTGTTCTCACACAGAGCTTAAAATACTTTAGGAAGTTAAATAAAAACATGTCAGTAGAGAGGAAAATACAAGTCACAGTATTTAAAAGAACTCTAATCTCTTGCTTTATGCCT
>NW_006799950.1:1431503-1451683 GCF_000485575.1 Poecilia formosa
ACATTTCTTAGAAATAAAATCAGATTTTTTGATTTTTTCAAACTAAATCTGATTTTAAGCCTTTTACTCTGACTTTCTTTTCTTAAAACAAAATAAATTACAAAAAATATTTTCAAAAAGTAGCTTTTCTTTCAATCACTCCCTTTGTGAACTGACTTGAATTCAAAGTCCAACAAAATAGAGATTGTAAACAAGATGGTGGGCTTGGGTGTTCTGACGTATGGAAACCCAAGGAGTGTATTGGTAAAATAAAAATCAGATTTTTCAAAAATGTAAGAAAATTTGATTAATTGGTGAAAAAAAGTGATTTATTTTTTTTATATATATTTTTTTTTGCCCAACCTTAGCTTGAATGCAGTTCAGCTGATGTACTTGTTTGAATAGTTCCTCCTGTTAGTCTCTAGTGAAGACATGTTTATAGTGGCCTTTTTGTTGACATTTTTCTTTCAGGTGCACTGAGTGCCACAGCACTCTGCTTCCTGGATCCTACAAAGGAAATAACTCCGGGGCGTTGGTGTGTACACACCATCTTTCAAGACACACTTCAGCCAGTCAGAACGGCCGTCCGGATCTCAGCAAGAAACCAGAGGAGGTTCAGTCTGCTCGGACCGGTCGCAGTGCAGCTCCCTTCCCCGCGCTCTCCGAGAGGGATGAGGCGAAGACCCCTTCTCCAGTTCGCTCAACAAGCACCGACACACCAGCTGATGACTCGGTCGCAACCACTGCTGTAGTAGCAAGCAAGGAAGAGTCTTTGGGTGAGGAAGAGGACGAACCGCGTCCTTCCTCTCCTCCTAATCCTTTCGATGAGAGTGATGAAGGGGAGGGTGAAATAGAGGAAGAAACTCAAGCTGAAGAAGCTTCAAATGGGGATCTTCCTCCTCCCTCCGATAGCGAAGCTGCTGAAGCCAGTCGACCTGTTCCTGCACCCAGGAGGGTGTCGGAGGTCACCCCTCCACCTCGCCCTGCGCCTCGGGTTCGGGTGTCCTGCACCGCAGCCGGTAAGTTCCTTCGTCAGGATCCGAGTGCTCTCAAATTAGATACACAAACATTTGTTCATACTTTTCTTTTGAAATCACAGGAGAACATCTGAAGCCTCCCACTCCTCCCAAACCAAGAGAAAGATCACAGTCTCCTGGAAGGTGGGCCAGTTTTCTGTGTGATGCCACTTCTCCTGGGCATCGGCACCATTTCACCTCCCTGAATCATGTCATTAGCAGTTCCTCGTCACAGTTCTGAAATGCATTTTGTCGCAGCATGAACCATCACTGTTTGTGCCTTGCAAAAGTATTCATACCCACAAGACTGTTGGATACTTTGTCAACTTGCGACCCTAAACTTTGAACTGCATTATGGGGAAAGGGTGGTGTATAATTCAAAGTTGCAGAAAAATGAAACATGGATACTTTTTTTTTTCCCTCAAATCTAAAAGGTGTGTCATACACCCTCCCTGAATTAATACTTTATAACTCTGTCTCTGTTGCAGTTACACATGTAATTTTTAGAGTTATGCGTGTACCAGCTCTGCACATCTAGAGACTTTCCCCATTTTACATTTTTACACTAGTTAATGATCAGTCAGATTAGATGAAGAGTTCCTGTAAACAGGGTTTTCAGGTAGATTTAGGTCTAGACATGGTGCAACGATCTCTTAGAATGGTTCCAACACATTATTGCACAATATCATCATGGAAAACTTGACATTGTAGCTCCAGTTTTGTGTGTAGGATTTTCACCGTTTCTGCTGAAGAAAAGCACACCCACAAAGTCAGGGTGATGCGCAGAGTTAGTTTCTCACCACACTGAACATGTATCGGATTTTTTCTTTTTTTTCTTTCGGCTTTCTTATTGCTGCTTTCCCATTAAGACCATTTGACATCTACACAACTTGAGGAGCGTCGGTGTCAAAGGGACCAAATACAAGCGCTCCACAGCAGATTCCAATTAACAAAAAAATGTGAAAACTATTTATCATTTTCCTTCCACTTCACATTTCTGCAGTAAGGTATTTCATCGTATCTTGATGTGAGGTTGTTGAATGACAAAGTGAAAAAACGTTCAAGAGGTATTCATACTTTTCTAAGGTACTGTGTGTGTGTGTGTGTATATGGGTGTGTATGATGTGGTTTTCCTCCGTGTGACCCCTCCATCACTGTCTGTGTCTCATGGTTCAGTGGCACCCATAAACCTAAAGACCCACCTTGGCTTGCCCTGGTCCAATCAGAAACTAAGAGGAAGAAAGCCCCTCCTCCGCCCCCTCCTGGAGTGGCAACGCCTCCAAACTCGGGCTCCCTGTCTTCTCTCCAAGCGGAGGGCTCTGGACCCGGCACGCCCGCCAACCCATTTGAGGATGAGGACGATGAAGTCGACGAAGAAGAGGGAAGCGACGGAGGAACAGCTCCACCCGCAGTGGCGGCCACCCACCCATGGTACAGCATCACCCAGACACCTGAGGGGGCAGGTTCAGAGGTCACGCCCAGAACGGGAAGTTCGTCCCGTTCTGCCAGCCCGGGCAGCGCGAAGAGCAAGAAGAGGCCGGCCCCTCGGGTTCCCCCCCAACCGCCTACTGGGAACCAAGGTTGGTTTGATCAAAACCTCATCTAGCCAAACATTTACACTTTAACAAAAAAAAAAAATAAACAAACATTAGACTCGTATCAGCAAACCTGTTCCAGCTTCACAGCATTTATAGGCTTGTGCTGAGTGAATGAAGCATAAAGGGGGTCTCTAGAAAGTTTTACCAAAAGAAATTGAGGATTCCTTAACCATTCTTTTTGTCTCTAGTAAACTTTAGAACATTTTTGTCAGTCCTCAAGATCTATCTTGATGCCTCCTTGCTCCAACAGACCTGTATCAGGTGGCTGAATGAACTCCTCAACATGTGGTCTGGTACTGCAGTGGCCTGGTTAATTTGATTCATGTGTGCTGGGTTCATCTAAAAGCTGCAGCCCAGTAGATCTCGAGGAGAGAAATAGACTGTTAAGAGTATTGTATTGTAATAATATGTTCTTTAACAAATATTAATAAATTTAATGCATAAAAGGGAAGTTTATTTCTATAGGAACAGGCAATTCATGGCGCTTTACCTGATGAGAACATAGAACAACACACATGCAACCAACAAAAATGTATAAATGTCTTAACTCGTAGTGATTAACAGAAATCATTATGAAAAAATAGAAATGAAGACTGGAATGAAATGGAACAATGGAATTGAATATAAAAATTTCCTGTTATTCTTCGTCCTTATCTATATACTAGTCAGTGTGTGAAGGGCTGACCTTCTCTAGGTCTGAATTAACAATTTTTTTCCTTTCGCTTCCATTTTATCCTGTCCCTGCTTCTTTTCTGCTTCATTTGTGCCACCTTGCCTCTATTATTTTATTCTTCTTGCCAAACGACCTTCCTCAGCTCCCTCTCACTCGCAGCCCTCCTCCTGTTCTCCTTCTCCAGCTCTCAGCATAGAGAGTTTGTCTTCCTCCTCAGACCACAGCTCCTCCCAGCTCCCACTGGGCGCCAGCAGCGACCAGGAGCAGAGCTTCGGCAAGAGCGTCTCGGAGCCGTCCATCTCGTTGCCCGGCGACAACCCGTCTCCTTCGTCCTCAGCAGATCTCCTGAACCAC
Organism: Poecilia formosa; assembly: GCF_000485575.1. Classification (NCBI taxonomy): domain Eukaryota; kingdom Metazoa; phylum Chordata; class Actinopteri; order Cyprinodontiformes; family Poeciliidae; genus Poecilia; species Poecilia formosa. The sequence goes on from NW_006799950.1 coordinate 1,435,124, forward strand.
TCCTCCCAAAGCTCCTCTCCGTCTGCTTTGCCTCCCAATGCCAGCTCCGCTCCGGCCACTCCGCAGAGCAGTCGTAACACTGGAGCCAAGCCGCCTCGACCGACCACCACTCCCAGCCCGCTGACCACGCAGGCACACAACAAAGTAATGAAATCCTATACACTTGACATCATAATGCCCAGGTTCTGTATCTGGACGTTGGGTCCATGTTACATCAAATGTCTTTTTTTTTTTTAATGGTGCTGTTTGGAAATGTTTAATCAGAACAGATTCCAGGAGGATTAGCGAAGCACAGATTTGTTTCTGCCTCATCACTCCTACCTGTTCTATACTTTTTACAGGAAAATCGGCATCTGTTACACTGACACCAGTCCTGGTGTGTGTAGCACATGCTACAGTCACAATCTTTAATATGTTTTCTGGAGATGTTGGCATCAGGGCTGCTGGTTCAAGCCTCCATGGGACCAACCACAATTTTATTCTGGGTCCATATCCAGAATAAAATTCTGGATAATCGTCTGTTGATTTGCAGACGATTAGATAATTCGAACAACTGCTATAAACTCATTGCATCTCTGAATAGTGCTGTTTATGTTACATTCTACATGCAGATCATCTAGTGGTGGCAAGAGCAACAAACAAAAAAACAAAACAACTAGCATGCTCTGGACTTGAGATGGAATACATGAACACATTTTCATGACATGTCTTGGTTAAACTAATTTATCTTCGGTGTAATTCCAGTACCGAAAAATTAACCTTATACTAGGTGAGTCTCTTTCACCTGAGAATGTGAACCTGTACTGGGCTGATACTGTGCTTTCAAATAATTTTAACAGCTCCTGTAGAAGATTTATAACTTATAAGTCTGAAACAGGAACAGGTCTGACAAAACAAACAAACTGCGTGCTACATTCAAGAGAGAGATTCCTGTGATGCATCAAAGAGTGATGTCATCACTGCTGATGTCATTGTTACCACTGGAACTGAACATTCTAATGGTGCGCCTCACACCAAACACGCCCCGAGCGCTAGGCGAGTCCGGCACACACCCAAAACCCACTCGGAGTGTTGGACACGCTCCAAATGGTTGAAAACGTGCCTCCACACAGACCCTGAATGCAAACCAGGCACGCCCAATGCCCAAAACGTGCCTGGTGTGAACGCACCACTACATGTCCAGTGTCCTATTAGGTCCATCACATTAGGACCAAAGCCCGGTCCCAATATGATGGATTCATTAGGGGTAATGTTTAGAGGTAATTAAGTAGGGTTAGGAATAGACTAGTATGGGTTAAGGTTGGGAAAATGTGTGGATTGGGCAAAATCACAGCTACTAAAATGAAGGGGAATCAGTGCAAAGTTCTAATATGGGTCAAAATAGTTTTGACAAACCTGTATAGCATTTTGTTTTCCAAATCATTCTATAAATTATGATGATATAATGTTAGGTTGTTTTTCTGCATAGCTGCAGTACATTAGTAGTTTAATGTGTTGAATTTGCTGAGACATGTTCAATTAAAAGCCAAGGTAAACATACCTTTATCTTGGCTTTTTCTATTCTTCCTTTTTCTTTCTCTCTGAAGAATCGGTTCTCTTTTGCGACATTGCTTATCTTCCATCAAATGTCTTTTTTATTTTATTTTTGCAGAAGTTTTGTAAGGAGAATCCCTTCAACAGGAAAGCTTCTCCTTCCAATGCCAAGTCTGAAACTCGACCTTCCAAAGGTCCTCGTCCTGCCAGACCCCCGGCACCAGGACACGGCTTCCCACTTATCAAACGCAAGGTATGAAATGGCTTGGCTTGATCGTTTTTTGTTTGTTTTGTTTTTAAATGATACCAACAGGATACGTTCTCACCAGGCTCCAAATAATCCTTGCAGGTGCAGTCGGATCAGTACATCCCAGTAGAGGACATCCATGCGGAGTTGCTTCAGCTGGAGAAGCAGCTGGATGAGCTGGAGCAGAGAGGGGTGGAGCTGGAGAAGAAGCTCAGAGACACTCCTAACGGTGTGGTTTCTGTTATTTCTCGTTGCAATACAGTAAATATAAAAAGTCTACTCAACCTTGCAAATATATTTTTGTGACTTAAATAAAAAAAAAAATAAATAAAAATGAGACAAAGATAAATGATTTCAGAGCTTGTTTCACCTTTTCATACGACCGTTGCTTTGTACAGTTCAAAAGGGGAAAAAAGTAAATGTTTTAGAAAATAAACATGAAAGAGTAATCAGGTTGCATAATCTTAAAGCAATACTTTGCTGAATCATTTTTCAATTCCAGCTTTCAGTCTTCTGTGGTAGTTGTAGGATCTTCATTAAATGTGCATCACTTTGGCTAAACCTGTGGTTCGTACAGAGTTTGCAAAAGGATCAAAATCTCATAGTACAACAAACAGTAGCATAAATAGTTAAGTCACTACAGAAACTGTCTATTTCTGACAAAACAGACGAGATGCAGGCAGGTCAGAGAGGCTGCTAGGAGCCCACCAGTTGTGGAAATGTTCAACAAGAACTTATTGTGTTCTATTTATCAAAACAGACTAATGAATTATCCATATATCTGGTTTGAAGAGAGAAGGTTTCTCTTTAAAAGGAAACATCTGGGCATGGCCAAAATCTCCTAATCCCTTCTGGGAAAACAAATGATAGTTACATTAAAACTTTTGACCATAATTTGGCACTAAAACAACATCCCATCTCAGTCGGTGATGAAAGATTACACTTTCCCCTTTAACATGATTCGTTTTTCAGGTTAATTGTATCGTTACGTGTCACATTAAAGGTAGGAAAAGCTCTGAAATGACTCATGCTCTCCTCTTTTCGTGTCACAAAAACATTCCTCCAGGTGTGTAGAGATGATTTCTGTTCAAACCAAGTTTTCAAAGAATCTTTATATTTAATGCCAAGTCATGCTGAAGTATTTCTCTTCTGTTCTCTGTTAAGATGAGGATGAGGAGCGCCTCCTGGTGGACTGGTTCACTCTGATTCACGATAAACATCATTTAGTGCGACGTGAAGCCGAGCTGGTCTACACGTAAGTCTAATACCGAAGAAATGGTTCTCTTCATATTTTGAGGATGAAAAGCAGCAGCTCTCATTGAGCAAACGGTTAAATTAAGTTTTTAATTGGTTGATTCTTTATTTATTGGCCCAGATCGTTGATGCTTCTGTACACAAACCGTTGACGGTATTTCTATCTTGTTTTTGAACAACGGTGCAAACATGGAAGAGACGTGGTTATATTGCATCTGACAGAAGTAGCACTATGAACCAGAATGTGGTGTTTCGTTCTCCACACAGTGCGAAGCAGCAGAACCTGGAGGAGAGGCAAGCTGATGTGGAGTATGAGCTGAGGTGTCTTCTCAACAAACCAGGTTTTCTTAGACTTCCATAATACCTGTTGGAACTTACTGTTTAATTCGCACGATTTGTGCAAAATGAACAGATTGAGTCTCTAAAAGTGTAAAACAAATGTCTGTATTCTTTTAAAAACAAAACAAAAAAAAAAACAGAGAAAGACTGGACTGAGGAGGACAAGAGTCGGGAACAGGAGCTAATGGCAGAGCTAGTTACTATCATTGAACAGCGCAACCAAATAGTTAACAGCATGGATCAGGAGCGACAGAGGTAGTCAGCAGCTTGCTTCACTGGTATCCATCACTGGTGTACTGGTATATACTGGTTGGTAATATTTCTGATCACTGTGTTAACAGGGAAGAAGAAGAAGACAAACTAATGGAGGCCATGCTGAAGAAAAAAGGTAGGATGTTTAAAATTAGGCGCTGGGCTCCTAAATCAGTCGATATTTTTTTTTTTGTAATTCCCTTTTCTCTTTTCTTCCTCTTCTGGTCAGACTTTCACAAGGATCCGGACAGTGACCACCAGAAGAAAAAAGGGACAAAGTTTAAACCCATCAAGGTGCTAAAGAGGCTGAGCCATAAAGGAGACGCAGGAAAGAGCCACAGCCCTCGCAAGGACAAAAGCTGAGGAGCAGAGACTGTTGGACTGTTTTAACAAGACTAAATGAGTTTTTATTAAAAGCTGAATTATGAAACATATCAGATCAAGAACAGAAACTTCCCTTTCCACCATGGCATCTGCTCACAATCCTTCTAAAACGGCTGCAGTGACTGTCTCCATCTGACGGTCTAACAAGCAAGCGCTTTCTGAGCTCTGAATAGTAAACATGGTGAAGTGTAAGGGACATTTTTATTGCGCCACACTGATTTGTTTTATTTCCAAGCTTTACTCTTCCGGTGTTCCTCAGTGCACCATGAAGGCTCAGCAGAGGACCATGTTTTAAACTTTTTGTTTCAGCTTGACGCCCGAGACCCAACAGTCATGGTTATATTGTAGGGATGCACCGATCAGAACTTTGTGGCAGTGGATCCGATCTCTGGTTTCTGTTATGCTTTGACCTTCTGAAACGGTTTTTATCCATATCCAGGTTTACTTGGCGGCATGAGAAGAATATTATTTAAGAAAAAAAAACTGCATTCAAAACATTCTTTTACACATTTCTTGCCCTACACAGTTAACAATACATCTTGGAAACAAGACAGTTTCAGACTGTATCTGAGAATATATAGTAATAAATATGGTAACACTTTATTTGAAGTGGGGTGAATAAGACTGACATGACACTGTCATAAACATGACATAACACCTGTCATGAACATGAATAAGCCTTCATGAATATTTATGACTGTTGTCATAAAGCGTCATTTGGTAAATTATGACACTTTTAATACAAAGTTGACATTATTCAAAATGTCTTTGTTATGACAACTTGACAACCAAGAAATCATTACTGATATAAATTTGTTATAAAAGTATTACTGATTGCACTTTAAAAATTAGGTATCTTTATGTTATTAAAGGTAAAGTTTAAACAGTAATGACTTCTTGGTTAATGTCAAGTTGTCATAACAAAGACATTTTGAATAATGTCAACTTTGTATTAAAAGTGTCATAATTTACCAAATGACGCTTTATGACAACAGTCATAAATATTCATGAAGGCTTATTCATGTTCATGACAGGTGTTATGTCATGTTTATGACAGTGTCATGTCAGTCTTATTCAACCCCCGTCAAATAAAGTGTTACCATAAATATAATGATAAATTGATATTGAAGGACAGAAAGAATAGAACAGGCCAACTACAGTTATGGGTGCACTGATTGCAGTTTTCTGGCCAATCGCTGATTACTGATCTTGAAAAAGCCTGACCTGCCGATTTTGATTTTGGCTCCAGTTTATTTTTTTTTCTCTGAAATGTTGCTGAGTTGGCAACAGTGGGGTGACTGTTGTTAACTGCAAACCTGCAGACATGACCTGGTGGGCTGGTGAATCAGTCAAACTTCTCACAGGAGAAAAGAAGAAGTGGCTGATTTTTAGGCCTTTCCTGAGGTAGATGATTGGGAGATGAGATTGACTTCACATGTAAGTATCGGATGATCACCAATCTCCCAAAATTAAGGAAATCTGCGCTGTTACATCGGTGCACCCCTAATCTATGATGTAATTCATTCAGCCTTCCTGTTACCTACTGAATGTGCCGCTCTCTGTCGTTCTCCTGCAGCCTTATTTGCAAAAAACAAATTTTTTGTTTTCAACCGAGTTCTTGCAGCAGTGGAGCTTCTTCTGACTGCATTTTAAACACCCCACAGCTACAGAAAATACTCTCTATACAGTAACAGCGTCCACACCTGAGATTTTTCTTAGTGTGACCTGGTGGTGCAGAGGTACGGTGCATTCACTGATCGGTAAAAACATCACATTTTTGAGTTTCAGTTTGGCTACTCATAGGTTAAAGCTTTTTAAGGCCAGAAATGGTCAAAAATACAGATAATATTAACTGATTTGACCTCAATATCACCTTTACTCCTTAGGAGAGAAGATGGACCTTTTATTTGTTTCAACCCGTTTGGTTTGAACTGGTGGTACTGTGTGTTGTTTTTTTTTTTTTTTAAGGATGATTGTGTTTTTGCTTTAAACTGCAGCATTTTCCATTGAAAAGCTCAACCAGCAAAGTATACCTAAAGAATTCCAGCTGCTGTAGTGTCTCTGAAATACTTGTCATTTGTTTTTGCCTGTGCTGGAAACTTACAGTATTTATGTGAAGTGTGTGTTTGGAAAAAAGTAACGGGGAGAAAATGTTTTTTTTTTTTTTTTTTTTTAAATAACCTGTAGCTCTGTTATAGTTCTCATAATTATCCGTCACACAGGCAATAATTAGAAAAGGACAGTATATCAATAAGCAAATTACCATTTAATAGGAGCTTTAACTATCGGGTTAATGTAGGCTTCTTTATGCAATCAATAACTTTCACATTACAAAGCCTTGCTGTTTGTATATTGCCTTAAGGTTGATAGGAAATTGTATTTATGATCTTGCTGTCTGAGTGCCATTTATTTAACTGCGCATGTGGATGAAGGTCTGTGGAGTTCATGTGAAAGCGTGTTGTTGCTCTGCTCATGTTTTTGTCATTTAGCTCCTCACTCTGTCATCGCTCTGCCTCTGCTCTGTGCCTGATTTTTTTTTTCTTTTCTTTTTTTTTGTCCAGCGTAAACCAAGGGCTTTCTGTCACACATCTTTCTCGTCTATACTGTATTCTGCAACAGCAGCCGGATTAAATAAAGTACTGACAGATGTAGGGTGAAGAATAAATTTATTTATCCAGTTTTTTTTTTTTGTTTGTTTTTTTTTCCATTAACGTATAAACTTGAAACATGAGCCAGACAGCAGTTTGAACCGTTCTTTGCAGACCTGTCTCGTTAGTGCTCGTTATCCCTGAAGTGATGTTCACTTGTCTGTGTTCTCCTTGGACTTGCGTTCCTTTTCCAAAGCCTCCAGCTCATGAAGCTTCTGTTGTTGGTAAAAGGACAAGGGAAAAATGTGTCATTAATTTAACATCCTGGGTAAGTGCAAATTTATCACCAGTTGGCTAGATAATGTTCACTTCTGCTGCCAACCCATCTAATTTATCTATTTGCTATTTTCTTTTATATATTTCTGTCGTGATGGCGATCTTAAATTTCTTAAATTTGAGTATGTTGGTCATAACATTCCTTCTGTATTGGTCTTATGCAATATTCAAATTTCCTGACACACTGAATTTATTTATTTTTTTATCAGTAAGAGATGATCATCCAAATTAACCACAATAAACACTTTATATATACATTTGTAGATAATGTGGAAGTTAGCATGGATGTAAAAATGTATTTTTGACAACATGAACCACTTCCTCACCTGTGATATCTGAGATTTGACAACAAAGGAATGCTGGTCCTGGCCCAAAGCTGCCATATCTTCTAGAAACTGTTCCCTTTCTTCTATTTCATTTAAAACTACAGAAACGAAAAAAAATGCTTAATGTGAGGAACACGGGGAGAAAAAAGCTAGAGAGATTCAGAGATGCTGAGAGAATTATGAAGACTAATTCACAACAACCAAGACTTGTCCTTGATGGATTGTTTTTGTAACGTTGCTGCTCCATCTGGATCTGCATTCTTAGCGTTACCTTCCTCATAGGTGTCGGGCTTCTGCGCTTCCTCCGGTTTGCGACGTTCAGCTTTTTTTATTGACATTCCAGGGTCTTCATATCTTCCCGTTGCCATGAAATTCTGAAGCCTCCTCTTCTCATCATCCATATCTCCTGAGAGGGCAAGCAGAGAAAGGATCAGTGTGACCAGAACCGGGTCTGGATCGTTCTGAACATTCTCCTGCGTACACAGGAGAATTTCTTAACTACTGAAGTTCAGTCAAATATAATTTCAGGTACATACGATAAGGGCCAGGGTGAAACATTTCCCTCTCGTAGCTCTTCCCAGCTCGACAAGCTTCAGCATTGCGTTTCACAGTCCTTCTAGGCTTGCACTGATAGTCAGATTTACTTGCAGTAGATTTTTCTGAAGCAGAAGTCGGCAAAGCTGCACCAACGCAAGGGGGAACATTTTTCATTTACTCACCGACGGGTAGCGATGAGTATTTTTAAAACTGCTGACTGAACACATACTATGTATTTTCAGCCATATTCAGCCTAGAGTTAAAACATCTAAACATTTAACATCAATACATTAACTACCCACACTGTGTGTAAAAATACTGATTTAAAAACTCATTATACTACTCCTTGCTAAAGAATCTGTATCGAATGAACTTTTCGCATTTTGTCATGTCAAAGCCACATAATTTCAATCATAAGAGAGATTATAATTATGAATTGAAAAGAAAACTGCAAAAATGTTGAGCTGTTTTTATGTTTGTTGTGCATTTGTAGATATATAGATTTGCATTTTTGAAAATGTTTTTCATTTACATGGATGATCTTCTAAATGCACTGTAAAGGCAACAAAAATGAAATGTAAATTGCTTTATGCACCATTTGTTAGTCTCTCACAAAAGTCGTTGTGTTGCAAGCTTCTTTTTTTATTTTTGTTTGTAACTAACAAGATATGAAAAATACTTTGTTGTGGTAAAGCATTACTGCTTCTGATTTAAACAGACTTACACGTTGCTGATCTGATGCTCTCTTTTCTCTTGATGTTTATAAGGTCCGCCTCTTCTTTCCTCACTGAACAAATCAGAAGAACATCATGAAAAAGCACAAGTGAGATGAGGAAGTGCTGAACCACTGACCTTGCTGCACAATAACACTATCTCAGCCTCTGAGGACACGGCATATAAACCCAAATGATGTTTTTTTTTTTTTTTTTTAATGCATTGTCAAAGGTTTAAAAAGCTTGCCTAGCTATGTTTCCATCTATCTTTGGCTGTGCAGCTGATATCAAACATTAGATTTAAAACAACTGTTTAATATAGTTAATTTCATGAGTGGAAACAGTAAAATATAAACAAATTCATCCACTCACAGCTCTTCAATTCCTCGGCCTCCTTGTTGTACCGTGGGTGTCTGGGATTATTCCACAGTCCTCCTCCTCCTGCACCTATGAAGACGTTCTCCATCTGTAAACACACACACATACACACAGAATTAACAGAAAACCACTTATCCAAGCTCAAAAAGTCACATCTTTATAAAGGTGCTGCTATAAATGTAAGCAGGACGGTATGGTAAAGACATTTAAATAATTAATTTTTTTTTAATAACTAGCTTGTTTTAACAAGGTTTGGCTAACAACTCTACGTGGCCGCATACAATTAAAAGGCAAATGAAGAGAAACCACAATAAACTGACGATTGGTTTTTAGAAAATGAAGGGAAAAACATTCTAAAGTAGTGACAAAAACAACTCAATTTGACCTGCTTTGAGTTTTAAAAGCACGCAAATCCAGAACTCCGCTCAGTAAGTCGACGAAAGCGTGTTGCTATAGCAACAGCAAAACACTAGGAGAGTCCGACGTTAATGGTTGTTTCTGAATTACACGTTATTTCAGCAGGTTTATTCATGAAATTTTCGCTTAATAGTAAAAATATGTAAAAGGAAAAAAAAGTTCTTAACACCTTAATTTATTAAAGTTAAAAAGTTATGAATTCCCGAGTCTTAAATCATAGATTCAAAGTCATGGGTTTAAAAGTATTAATTTATATTTTTAGTCAAAACTATCAGTTTCTATCTCGTAATTATCAGCTTAAAATTAAAAAATAATACCAGAAAGTTACGAATACCTAAGTTATAATTATCACATTCAAACTTATAACAATGAGACACGAAGTCAAAATAGCAGGTTTCAAAACTGTAATTATAAAATGCAAAGCTATCTTGGCTTTTAAAGTGGTAATTATGTATTTTAAAATTTTAAACGTGACAAAGTCAGCAATCTAAAATAAAAACTGATGACATGCAAAGTCATAATTATGAGATTAAAAGTCATCATTTTAATTTATTTCATAGGAGTTTCAGAGTTCTGCTTTTGAATGTTGTCTCGTTAAATCTAAATCCCATAGATTGTTTCTATTGAATTTTTTTTATTCAAAACGCAAGCAGTTTTTAGCCTTTGGCCTCCAAAGAAACACAAGGTTTTCTGTTTATGGTTAATAAGGAGAATACATATTAAATATATATATTTTTTTGCTGTACACATCAAAATGTGTTTTTAGTTGTACAAATGAGCCATATTTCAGTCTACACCATCAGAATGCCATTAAACAGAAGACAGGTGAGAAAGTTATGTAGGTTTGTACAACTTCTTCATAGTGTCATATTTCTGAAAACATCTGGGATTTATGCTACACCTCGAACAATTCAAGTACTTGCCTCGTCCCAGGCAGGTGCTTGGTTGACCAACTATCCCTTTATTAAAATGCCTGTTGGAGAACTTCATGAATCGAACAAGCTTCATGTTTAAGGCCATTCAATTTTCATTATGAGTGTCTGCTGTAATCATCATTCAGATGGAAAGAGAGTCTTTATCAGTGGCGGGCTCGTCATCACGGATCAGCAGTAGCCTTTATCTGCAAGTAGGCAGCCGGCTGCCTTCAACCCGTTTCCAAAGATAAACAGCAGCGAGGATATAATCACCTTCCATGCACAGGTCTTCTCAGAAGCTGCATGTCCGCACCAGGAATATACGGGCAGGCCTGCGTAAATAACTGGGCTAAACTTTCCATAAGAAAACAAAAGAGACTGGCTTTCCAGAGAGGACTTAGAGTTTTAAAATACTCACATTTAGAAATATTTTGTTTCTATGTTTTCTTTACTCCTATTTTCTCTTATTTGTGACATATTTACTTATCAAATAAGCAAGCTTTTCTAATGATAGGCCAGCAGAAAATTGTTTTTTAATTTCCTCATAATAACTTGAAATTAATATTTTACGTAAAGTTACACATTCCTGAAATATACCCATAACGTCTGTAACCTGTGGCACAACAAACATTTATTAAACGGTTTCCAAGCTTCTGGAAATTGTCTAAAGTAAACTACTTATAGGGTAAAGCTAAAAGAGCAAGAGAAATGACAGAAATAGGTCAATTTCATAAACTCAGTGGGTCTTTCTGTCTTTCTTCCTTCTTTTATTAATTTATTTTCTTGTTTCTTTCTTTCTTGCTTTTTTCAGTTGTTTCCTACTTGATTCCTGCCTTTTTCTGTAAAATATGTTTTCCAATTATTCATTTTTAGGAATGTACCTTTTTCATGGCAGACATATGGATTCATTCAAGTGTTTCAACTAAAACAAAAATAAAATATCTGAGTGTCCACATATAAATTAGAAGTTTTTTTGTGATAATAATCATTTATTGCAATAATTTCTTCAAATATTCTGCAAATTATCATTTGAAATAGGAAAAAAAAAAGCAATTGTCAATAGTTTAATTGAATAGTTTTTGGCTCTAAATTCTCCAGAGCAGGAAGAGAGTTGAGCAATGGAAAGGGTAAAGTAATTCACTCATGTCTCCTCCTCCTCCTCCTCCTCCTCCTCCTTCTAACGGTCCAGACCTACATGAAAAAGAGAGATTTGAAGTTGGACAACCAGCTGACAGAGACAGACAAGAGACATGAGGAGAGATAGTGATGAGCGCTAAGGAGACTTTACTTCTCTGAGGCCCTCGGGCTCCGAGGGGACTAGAACTGAGCTAAGAGGACTCACAACTTTAGAAAGTGAGGGGAAAATAGTCATGAGAGATTTAAAAAATTTTAATCAAAAAAAAAAAACCTCTGTTGGAATTGTAATCACTGTTAGTATTTTTAATTTATTTTCCTGCTCTCCGCCTCACCAAAGAGATTGATGGCTGCTACTCAGGCTACGCTCCCTTCCTTTAGCTCATTCTCAGGTCTTTCTACCTCCACTGACAACATGAAAGTGAGTATGGCATCGTCTGTATGTTTCATTTTTGCGCATTGGCAAAACAACAGCATAAAAAATTATTTAAAGATGCACGATGCGGGAAAGGATTGTAGATGGAGAGTTAAAACAATATCTAAGAAAAATGAAAAAGTTAGACTGTAAAAGTAGATTATTTTTTCTGTGCAGTTTGCAGCATAATTGATATCTATTTTACTGATAGCGTTTTCTAAAATGTTCTGAATAAGGTTACAGTGTTGCTTGTGATTATATCAGTAACAAAAATATTTTTGTGATCTTATTAGAAAGTGTTTTGTATTTATTGGTATTTTACTGGGGCTGGTTTTTGAAACTTTCACTTTAGATTCAGCTTTAAACAACATGGATGTGCTCAGAGCCGGACCGAGGTACATGCAAACCAAGCTGCAACTTAGGGTTTCCAGAGCAGCAGAGCCCTTATAAAACCGCTTCAGTTTTTATAAGTATATAAAAGTTGTTCTCAAAATAGCAGATTATAAAGATTTTTTAGTTTTTATTTGTTTAAATCAGTTAATTTAACAACAAAATGTTAAAAAAAGAGTGACAGATGTACTGTGTTTGAACAGAAAAACAAAGAATGTCATAATTATGTTGGTGGAGTCATAATTGAGCGTAATCATAATTACGCATCATGTGTCTGTCTGAGCTGCGTTCACATTTTTCTGTTTTCAGATGAGTCATTCAGCCACATTGCAGCCACATATTTTAGTGCAGTTTATTCATCACAAAGAAGTGTATAATTTTTAACGATGCACTTGTGTAATTATCATTTGTTTGTAGGTTTGTCTTTGTGCCACACACTTTCTGTTTCCCTTTAGTAATTACATGATTTCTGAAGATAATAGGATGCATTGTATTTTATTTAGGGTTATCAGAGTAAGGGAGCTGAGTACAAATACATACCATAATTTTCAGATTATCATAAAAGAAAAAAAAAAAGATTCTGTTCTGCAACTGTTGTTTTGTACTACTTTAATTGTTTTAAAACTTTTTTGACTCATCTATGGAAAAGTTAAAAATTGGTGAAAAATGAATAAAATGAACATCAGTCTCACATAAAATTTCAATAAATAAATAAAAAAAACATTGTTAGTCTGTAATGTGAGAAAATGTGAAAAAGATGGATAGTATTAATAATACCACTGCTACTACAGCTACTACTAAAAGTCATTATTATTATTATTATTATTATTATTATTATTATTATTATTATTATTATTATTATTATTGTTTAATGTTTGTGTCCAAAGTGATACAAAGTTTGTTACACAAAAAGACCCAAAAGGAAATAACTGTAGCATAATTGCCACATATTTATAAGATAAAAATAAATTAACAACACAAGCTGATAAACATGACTGTCATGCTGTCAGGTTAAGGAAATTATTGTTTAATTCTAAAACATGTTGAGTTAGCGTTACATGCAAACAACAAAGAAGGGTTTTCCTGGTATTTCTGACAGGCTGCCAATTTTTACTTAGGTCCTCATTAAATACATGACAGACCCTGATAGTGTATAATTGTGCACATTTTCAGTACAGTTTTGGATGTTTATGGAATGCAAAAACAGAAGGTAGGAGTAATCTTATGATCGCACCTCTTGATCTAGGTGTGGAAGTCCAGTGACGGCGCTCTCCCTCTGGACTCTCCGATCAACAAACTTTCACCAGATGGCTCTGAGCAGGTCCAGGTCAGCCAGCAGATAACAGAGGAGCTCCTCGATGACGACAGCCAGACGTCGCTGGATCTCGAGTTTCTGCTGTCTGAGTGGAGCAAAAATTCTCCTGATTTCAACCCTCCTTTAGACGGTCAACAACTGGCACAACCCGACCCACACCTGACCTACCAGGAGGTGGGCATGTTCAAGGAGCAGGCAGGGCAGGGGAGTGTGCAGACGGGCAACACTGGGGTCATGGCTGAGCTCATGCCTCCTCCTGAAACCGCATCAGTGCAGCCGGAGATCTACCACCATGACTACACCAGCAACCAGCCGGGTCGACGCGCATTCCCCAACGTACAGAATATCAGTCAGTTTGACAGTGTAGGCAGTGTAGACAGACACATCAGGGGAAGTCACACTAAGCTCACTTCCTGGGACTTTAACCACTACTACGCCCAGCAGCATCACCCACTGCGCAGCATGCCAGACAGCAGGTTCATCCAGCCGCAGGTCATGACCCCCAACCCTCGACCTTACAGCTACGTGCCTCATTTCAGTCTCAACTCCAGCTTTCTTGGTGACTACTCCCACCTCCACGGCCAAGCCACGGTGCATTTGGCCAATCACCAGCAGCCGATGGTGATCAGACCACATTTGCCCCCTGGTGGAGTGGAAGAGAAGCGTGGCAGGAGGTCCTCAGTGAAAAAAAGACCTGCCATCCACAACTGTGAGTACGCCGGCTGCACCAAGACCTACACCAAGAGCTCGCACCTCAAGGCCCACCTGCGGACCCACACAGGTAAACAAAGGAACAACCGCAGGAAAAGACACTCTCACTACCACCAGAACGCGTATCTCACATGGAAAGCCACAATTCAATAAATAAGGTGCTGAGTCAATGATTACATGTGACAATTTACAAAAACTACACTAAATATGTCAAGTCATTTCAAGTTTATTTGTATAACGCATTTAATCAATCAAGCAGTTCGAAGTCAGAACATTTATGTTCTAGGATTTGATGTTTTAGGAATTTATAAAATGCACAAAGACATAATTAAATGTTCGACTGAATAATTAAAAACTGACCTCATTGTATTTTAAATGCTAAGTGCTTTTAAAATACAATGTCATTGTCCCGCATTGAGTACAGGTCCAAAAGTGCAGCAATGTTCATCGTAGAATAGTACATCGTAGAATAATGATGGTAATAAATATATTACTAATTAGAAGAGAATGCATTCATTTTTCATATATATATGTAAAAAAAGTATATATACGCATTATAATGTCTATAATGCATTTTTGAAAATGCATGTTTAACTAAAAACCAAGGCATTTTATTTGATGATTGTTTTTGTAACTGAATTATGGCCCTTTTGGACCTCCGTAGAAACCGCTATGTGAATTTTACAGGAGAGAAGCCTTACAGCTGTCCCTGGGATGACTGCAGCTGGAAGTTCGCCCGCTCCGACGAGCTGACGCGTCACTACCGGAAGCACACGGGTCAGAAACCGTACGAGTGCATGCTGTGTAGCAGGGCCTTCTCCCGCTCGGACCACCTGGCCCTTCACATGAAGAGACATGTCTGACCAAGCAAAACCTCACATCGACGTCTTCACTCATTTTACTGATAACAGCCATTCTCAGGTAATTACATCCTGACAAAGCAGTGCTTTTCATACAACATATGTTTCTGTTGTCGTGTTTGCTTTGTGCCGCTCATGTTCTCACTTCAAGGACCTTCGACAGCTCTCCTGTCTCTAAGACTGAACAGCAACTCTGCATGTTAGACCAACATCATTTATCCTAAATGAAAATGAAATGAAAAGGCAAAAACAAAGAGCAAAGCAGGATTTGTTTACTAGCCACTTATAAAAAGTGAACTTGGAACTTTTTTAAACCCTGCAAAATTTAATTGAGGACAAATGAAAGCCTGTTAAACCAACACTGTATATATACTATGCGCATGTAGATAGCTAAACACGAACAGACTATCAGGAAAAAGAAAACAAAGCAAACATTGAATATTAAAGAAAAAGAGTTGATATCTTCTGAAGTCTCTCAGTTGTATTATGCAAAAGCACCATAAACTGCTGTTGGTTGTCTTAATGAATCATAGGTTGAGAATCAAATAAGTTTCTGCTTTTTTCTTCCCATTTTAAAAATGTAAATATTTGATACTTTCAGCTCCTTACTATCAACTAGAAATGAGTATAATATTTATATTTATGATCTTTTATATCAACAGAAGGTACTATGTTATTAGAAAATGTTATTTTTATCATCAGACGCTTTGAAGTTGTGCACACATTGTTTATGTTGCCATAAATCAAGAAATAAAGGCTCAGAATGTTACATTTTCAAGTGTGTTGAATTATTATTGGTTGTTGATCTTATGAAAGCAGAAAATAATTGACTATGAGTCTAGTAAAAATATTTTTGAGAAGAAAAACTTAAATAAAAATGTAAATAAACAAACTGAAGTATCAGCTGCTTCCTGTAGGTGGCAGTCTTCTCCTGCCATGTCAGTGACTGGGAGCTGAGTCTACTGTGCTTCTAATCTGGGCGAGGGTGAGGCGAGGATGACAATCTGCTTATGTAACTGAGCACCCGCTGATTCATCCTGATTATGTCATGATGGGAATCAACAGGATGTTGTGAAGCGCGCTCTGTGCCAGTGTCACAAAATCTGGCACATGCTGCACACATACAATGAGGAATGACAGTGATGAAAGTGGCCATTTATCCAAATTTACAGGACACACATGCATTTGTACAGAGCTTTAATCTGTGCAAAAGGAGGATCGACTTTATGCAAAAAAAATTCATTAAAACACCTGGAGATGTGCAAAAAACTTTATATTTTATCGCTGGAATATTTTATTAAACTGAAAATGTTAGAAATAAAACATTTTTACTTCTCAATGTGTTTTTCCGTGTTCAGAAGATGAATGTACTCAAATTGAAAGTAATATTTTTCTGAATATTTGAGTATAAAATCATGTCTCTTCAATAAAAGAGTACTTTTTAATTTTTTTTTAATTCTCATCAAGCAAAGATAAACAAAAATGAGTGTATGTGTGAACGCCCCCCGAGGAGCTGG
>NW_006799950.1:1452174-1463559 GCF_000485575.1 Poecilia formosa
TATATATATATATATATATATATATATATTACACGAAATGGTTGTGGTATTTCAAGAGAAGTGATGCAGCCGTGACTCTTATCTGATCCAGCAGCATCTCCATGGTGACCCGGCAACTCCGAAACAAAGTTTCAAGGTTAACTAAATGTGTGCACTCTCAGTCAACTAAAAAGTTGGGTTGATGAAAAAATGACAAAGATTTGATAGAAAATGCAAATTTAAAACGTAAAAATGTTTGAACTTATTTTAAGAATAAAAATATACACAGTAAATAAAACTGTATTTTTTTATTGAATTTCAGTCACTTGTATGATGTGTGGCAACAGGAACTTATATATCTTTTTTTTTAACAAAAAATCATTAAGGAAATCAAGTAAGAGAAATAAAATGAGGAAACAGGAATTAGAAATGGTTTGCTTTGATTTTTCCACGAAGGCGTTATGGATAATTAAAACATTCTTGGAATCTGAAGGAATTTTGTTGTTAAAGATCAAGCTTAAACAGGATAATCAGGATCTACGATCCCTTAATTGGCTCAGCATAAAGAACAACCATTCATCGATGTGTGATAGATTACTCTGGAGAACCTTAAACAACACTTTAAAAGGTACACCAACAAACATGCTGTGCCAGCTTCCCTGGGCTTGGATGGATCTTGGTCTGAAAAGGACAATAAGAAAATATACTGCTCAAAAAAATAAAGGGAACATTTCACTTTAATTTTGTGTGTGGCTCCAAATCCAGGCCTCCATTGGTTAATAAATTTGATTTCCATTGATGATTTTTGTGTGATTTTGTTGTCAGCACATTCAACTTTGTACAGAACAAAGTATTCAATGAGAATATTTAATTCATTCAGATCTAGGATGTGTTATTTGAGTGTTCCCTTTATTTTTTTGAGCAGTGTATATGTAATGGGAAGAACACAAACTGGCAAAAAAGCTCCTTTTCTCTCTGGATGTCACAGTGCAGCCCCCCTGATTGTTTTCATTGCAGCAATACAGCACTATGAGCCTCGTGGCGACGCTCCAGTGACTCAAAATGAGAAATATCTTTACATTCTCGCTGTTTCTTAAGGATGAATTTAAAGTGTTTGTTCTCCCTGTTCAAGTCAAGGTCTGTTTGTTTAGCATTGTGTAACCTCGCAAAATTTGAGTCGCCCGCTTGGGGATTAGAGTAATAAAGCTGCTGCAGACACAGGCTGAGTGCGAGGGGATTGTGAGCTGATCTGAACTGCAGTGAATGTGGACAGAGTCAAACAAGGTCACTGCGCCGCCGAGCTTCCAGGATCTAATCAAACTTCACCTGCAGGATGCGCCTTGCTCGTGTTTATTCATAGTGTGTTTGTATAGCTGTCAGCACTTTGGCTGAGATTATTCTGAAAAGTGACAACAAAAAAAAAGACTTCACGGTCCTCTACCATTATTATTTGGATAGTTTTCAGACGTTTTTTTTTTTTTTGCACAAACCTTCTTAGTCCCACCAAACATGGAGGTACAGCAATGAACCCATCTGGTGTTTTTATTGTGAAAAAGCTCTTTAGTTTACAAACTCTCTTTGTTTACAATTTTGTTGGGAAGACAGAAGTGTTTTTCCTGGTATTTCTTCCAAACAAACATTAGCAAAGTGTTTTTCCTGGTATTTCTTCCAAACATTAGCAAAAAGTGTTTTTCTGTCAAATCTGTGTCAACTCAAGATGCCACACCTTGCTAGATTTCTGCAACAGTCTGCAGGGTCTTTTCTTTCCTTACCATCAATAAATGGTTATGAAGAAAAAAAAAGAGAAAGACCAGGTTTAGTGAGGATGAGAAATTTTGCATTTAAAATGCTCATGTTGTCTCTCAATCTCCCTACGTGGTGACAACATAAATACGGGTGAAGTTAAATTTTTTAAGTTATTGTTCTGACTTTCAACAAGTTTAGGCGAGTTGCTGTTTTGCTTTACCCATTTACAGACTTATAAAGAGCAGCTTGAACAACATGTCCTCTTGTCTTTCCCATTTTGGATATTGGCAAAGGGAAATGGGACTCTATGTCACCCCAGATAAATGGGTTGTGCTGGTTTAGCCATTTAAATGTCTAGTATATTATTCAGCTTAAAAAATTTAATAATAATATAAGGAATGCTTTGTCTCATTGGTTTTATAGGAATTGTTAAGGGTGCTCTTGTAACTGTGCAAAAAGAATAAAATCTAAATGCTTCTCAAAGTTGGATTGTTTTTATTGTATTTTTTTTTTTACCTATGAATATATTCTGCTGAAATTGAAAGTTGTATTTCGCTCTTTTCTCTGTTTAAACTTTATAAAACAGAAGATGGATTTAGCAAATTTTTAGCTAACGTAGCCTTAAAGTAACCTGTTAAGTTTGTGTAATTTACTTTTTCCTTTTGATTTTTTTATTTGAATGTGGACATTTCTAATGAATTGAAAGGGTACTAAAATAAACTGAGGGATCCGAGGGATAAAGATGTTTATTTTTTTTACACATCTTTGCCAAGTGTCCCACGTATTCACCGTGTGATGTAATTATAACTAAATAAATGATAATCCACTTAAGTTCTGGTGAGGAAACTTGTACTGAAACGTGTTCCCAGAAGCTTATTTATTTATCCTGCTGTGATTTTGTGTATCTGGCTTTCCCCCCTTTGTGTCATGGTCAAAGAGAAAGGATTACAGTTACTCAATGACCAAGAGGATTTTCAGGAAAAAATGGAGAAAAAAATATACACTAATGAGACTGACACAAAGAGGCTGAATGGGAGCCGTTTCCCTGTTTGGGGAGGAAATGTCGTCGTCCAGCAGAACGAACAATGCTGCTGTTGTCGTTCAGCTCGTCTAACCTCAGCCGAACTTCCAGCGCTGCACTGTCCTCAGACGCTCTTTCTTTGTGTGTTGCACAACAGCCTGCCTTTCTGTTGAAGACAAGGCGTTGAATCGGGCTGATTGATTCTCTGTATGGATCTGGTTATATTACTTCCACACTATATTGTGCAGAACCACCGAGTCGTCTCTCATTACCTTATAGCTCAGCTCCACACAGCAAAAAGGTTCCTGTAGCATCGATTTTAATCTTTCTGGAAGACCTGCAGATGTTTTTCTTTTTGTATCTGAAGCTTTGTTTCTCATTTTCAAAACATGTCTGAAAGAAGCAGCACTTTTTTACTATTATTATTTTGGTAGAATTAGGAAAATGAAAACAAATTTGGCTTTTCATTGTCAGCTGATAAAAGTGCCTCCATATACAGTATGAAAAAAAATAAAGCTTAATTTCATATAATAAAATGTATGAAGTCTTACTCCCTTGCAGTAAAACCTAGAGAATGATGATTATGGTCATGTTTTGATTAAGTATAGATTATTGTTTTTCATGTTTTAAAGATGAAGTCTTGTTCTTTCTGTGCATGTTTATTTGGAAACGTTTTGAGTTTTTTTTTCATTTTATTTGCATATTCTACATATTTTACAGTAATTTTGAGTGACAGATCAGTGCAACACATATTTTCTATTTGCTGAGACATTTCAAGTAAATATGCAGTAAATTGTGCATTATTGTCAGTGGATAATATACAGACAGTAAGTTTTCATTAAAGTTTATGTTGAAAAAAATAATAATTTTATCAAGTATTTCTTCTGCCTTATGTTGTTATTTTGCAATCATGTCATTCATTTGTATTTTTTTATTTTAGGGTTATCATCAGTTACTCATTACTTGTGTAGTGTTTTTACTAAATACTTTTTTACTCTTATTTGAGTAACCATTTGAATAGCCACTTTTTGATGGAGTGTAACGTAAAATAAACTAAAGATGGTCAAATTATGCTCTTTTTATTTTCTCTTTCCCTTTTCAAGGATTTCTTGCCTACGGGCAATATTGTACCATCGTGCAACAACCAATTTAAATAAATGCCTTGAGGAGTCCAAGTCTTACTCTCTGAACTTTGCTTATTAAAACAACCATAACATGAGACAAATAGAAAAATTAAATCCCACTGTTTTAAGTCAGTTTGTCCTGAAATCTGTTGTCATCTTTTGTTGAGATGGAGAAATTGATGGTGATTCACAAAAAGTAACTTTCAACAACAACAAAACAACAAAATATAACATATTCCCCCTTTTTTTTAGCACATGTTCATGCGTTGTTATCTCATAACAGCATAATTTCATAAGCATAATGCAGTCTTTTCTTTCCATGAAAGCAATTTGATGGTGGCAGGTCTCTTTTGGTCCAGCTGGCTTCCCGTCCTGAAAAGGCGGAGGAGGAGTGGAGGGTGGGGGGAGGGGAGTTTATTCAGGGTGAGGATCCGACCCCAGACGAACCAGTGAGCTGCCGCTGCTGGAGGAGGAGATGCCAGAGAGATGCGGGACTCTGCGGGACTCAAACAGCCACACGACTGCAGCGCTTCGGGTTTTTAGAAGAGGTGAGTCAGTTTCTCTTTCTCTCTGTGTCACCGACGTTTTTT
This sequence comes from Poecilia formosa, assembly GCF_000485575.1. NCBI lineage: Eukaryota > Metazoa > Chordata > Actinopteri > Cyprinodontiformes > Poeciliidae > Poecilia > Poecilia formosa. The sequence goes on from NW_006799950.1 coordinate 1,456,635, forward strand.
TCTTCCTTCTTATTTATCTGAAATGGAAAAAAAGTTTCCGATTTAAGGCAACATATTCAGTTGTGGGGAGAATTCATGATTTTTATTGCCATACCTATTTGTGAATTTACACTAACTGATATGGATGATTATGAACTTTCTAATATTATTTGAATTGGCACATAAAGTCTAAGGTTTACTTATGGCGTGCTTTTACCTAATGCTCTTATCTAATATTTAACTTGTAATGTTTTTGTTGCCTAATGTCAAGGACCAAAAATGGCAAATATAAATACCTATTTATAAACGAGATCATTTAAATACAGCTGGAAGCACACATCTCATTAATATATAATAATTGCTATGAATAACTATTTGATTTTTAATTTTTACTTAATTATTTATATCTATTCCACCAAAATGTTTTTTTTAAAGCACATGGTTATGTATTTTTAATGAGCTGTAAATGGGACATATGTTGAAATTAAGTTTTAATTAGTGATTTATACAGTATTTAATTATCTGTTTGATAAATTGACTCTATATTTTCTATTTATTTCAAGCTTTATTTATTTGCTTGGTTGTGGCTCTTTTGGCTCTCGCTGTAATTCTCACATCATGCATTTTGTGTTAATCGCCTCTAGGTGGAGCCCTAGCCGAGCAGTGCAGTTTGAACATGGCAGCTCAGACAGTGGGAGCTGCCTTTGACGTGATGCCCCCTCTGCTCCATGCAGAGACTGTCGCTCTTGGAGGACCAGGTTCTGGTTCTGGTTCTAGCTCTGAATCCTACATTGAGAAAACCGTTTCCAACCTCAAAATGCAGACATACGAGCCCCGCTCCTTCGGACTGGAGTTTCACGAGAGCCTTGCCAGTCCAGAGGACGTTGCTGCAACAGGTTTCGACGAGAGTAACAACGACGGTGTGCGTCGCAAGCGTGAGTTCACCCCCTGTGAGAGGAAAGACGAAAACTACTGGGACAAGAGAAGGAAAAACAACGAGGCGGCCAAGAGGTCCAGGGAGAAGAGGCGGGCGAACGACATGGTGCTGGAGCGCAGGGTCCTGGGTCTGCTGGAGGAGAACGCTCGCCTGAAGGCCGAGGTGTTGGCCCTCAAGTTTCACTTCGGGATGGTCAAGGACCCGTCTGATGTGTCCATCCTGCCTTTGTCCACACCACCCAGTTTGACCCACAGTAGCACCGATGGCCTCTCATACTACAACACCCACCAAACCCAGCCTGTGCAGCAGGGTGTCCGGACAGAAATGTCTCCACAGACTGGCAGTAGAGACTCCAGCATCCGTCCATGTGTCCCACAGGCAGACAGCACTGGGTTTTATGTTGAACCGCTGGACGAGTGGGTCAGGCCTCCTCCAACACAGCATCCACAGGCGTGTGAGGCAGCGAGCGGCAGAGCAGACTCATCCGACGGACTGAGGAACCTCCCACACAAGCTCCGGTTCAAAAGTCAACCCGATGGGAGGATGTCTTCATCACCTGATAGCAGACCTGTTGGCCCACCTGTAGCAATGGTGGAGCCGAACATCCAGGTAAAAACGGCCCAGCAGGTGGGATGGGCTGGTCAGGCCGATGTCCAGGCTCCTTATGGGTGTGAGCAGCAGCAGCAGCAGCAGCAGCAGCAGCAGCAGCAGGTCCGGGACTCGTCCTGTGGACTCGGTGACTCCTCGTTTCTTCAGAAGTCAAAGAGGAAGTTCTCAGGAGGAGATGTGAGTCTGAGGTCGCACATCAGCAGTTTGTCGCAGGAGGTGGCTCAGCTCAGGAGGCTCCTCTCCCAGCAGCTTCTCCATAAAATCCCTTAAAAAAAAACACACACACAAAAAAAACCTCAAACCCAAACGTTGACAGAGATCTCATCCACTCAGACATTCAGCTTATAACTAATCTCCGCTAAAACGGCAAACTTTTTTATAACCAATCTTTATTTCTATGTATGGATAAACCTAACGGTGACTTTTACATTTTATTGAGTTAACATATTAGTAAGAAGACTGTGGGGAACGGGGAGCGCTTTAAGAAAATAAAAGATGTAACGTTAATTCCCACTGGTTTGTACCACAATTTAAACCATATGGTTTGTTTGACAGGATATTTTTTCTTTTTAATTATGAAATTACTTGTGCTAAAGTTGTAATTAGTGTGATTAAAATGTTTTTTTCAGTGTTTTATTCTGTCTGTTGATCCACACCAGCACAAAACCTGTTAGGTCTGACCAGGCCAGTTGCAAAACTGACTTCCTCTTAATCCGTTTAAAGCTTTAATTGCTTGTAAAATATTAATAATAATAATAATAATAACAAAATATGACCTGCTTTTAATAAGAAGAAAGGACAAAAGCAGTGTCTCAATGGCAGGAGTTTGAATGAAGAGATCAGTGGGTGTGTAGAGTCACAGATCAGGTTATTTTCCATTTTTCTGTCTTTGTTCTCCCTACTTGGTAGAGCAAAGCCAAGCAGCTGACAGGCAGCTGAGACGGTGTGACGGTCTAAAGTCTTTGTCAGAACCTGAACTGTTTTTGCCCTTCATGTTGCTTTTATAAAGCAGTTCTGATTAAAAAATTTAGATTCTTGACAGAAAACCTTCAGAAAAAAAACCCTTAATGGCAAATTAAAAACTGAGCTCTCCTCCACAGACACTCCATCCCCACATAGACTTCTTGTGATGATGTGCAGTGACTGGTGTCTGCTGTGTTCAGTGCTTTAGAGAAGGTTGTTTCCATCCCCTGACTTATACTTTTCAGTAACATTTTCTCTGATTTACTTGTTTTTTTTTTGTTTTTTGTCTGGCCAGGAATACTGATGAACCAGTGAATGAACCTTTCAGACACAGACCTCTTTATACTACAATCACTTAGGTGATCTCCATGTCTCCCTATTTCACAGTAAGTTGAACGGAAAACTGGAAAACTTAGCACCAATTGGCTGGACCTCTGTTGAATTAGGTCAGAAACTTTAAAAGAGCTGAACATTTATGCAACGCCTTATTTAATGTAATATAATTTGTAATAAATCGTCATTATTTTGTTGAAATCAGTTTTAACTTTGACACTGAAGGCTTCTCCTTTTTTGTGTGCGTCAAGAAAGCCAAATTTTATTACTGATTGAGATTGATTTGTAAAAGCAATAAAGAGGATAAAATAGCTCCCCAGGATGAATATTTTAGCCACTGTGGTCTAATTGATGGAATCATAAATCCTGAAGGAAAAGGACTAGGCGGTCTAAAGTGCACTTGTGTAATGCTGCAGGTCAATAATAAGCACTGAAGGAAGACCGTCACTGGAAGGCTTAAAAAGGAAGGATGTTGAATAGTAGTAAATAAACTGATTATTATTTAGGAAGGTACAATGTACAGCTCAAACATAAATGTCACCAAAAGCATAAGCTAATACGCATCTGCAGTCAAAGTCTGGCCTTGAGTTCAATACAAGTGGTGTGAATTCAGAAAGGCCTTTTGTGCTCCAAAATGCAACACAGGCATTTCTTTTAGTTTGATTAGAATTAGTTTGATTGATTTGATTAATGAATTGAAGGTTACTCTACTCGGCTTCTCTGATTCAAATTGTTAAACCTCATTTGACCAACTTCGCCCTGTTGCCGTTGTTTTATTAAGATTAAATATCAAGTCGCTACGTCGAGCTTGAGAACTGAAAACAAACATACATGTTGGGAAGACGTACAAGATTTCTGAAAACTTTTATTTAGCTCTCTGACATTGGCACATACGTAAAAGGTCGGGTGATGCAAATGTCAAAGTTTGATGAGTCCTCTGAGCCACATTTAGCAGTTATTGGCTCTTTTAATCAGCTGTCCAGCTCCCTGCAATTTCAATCCTACTTTTACTCACACAGCGCCTTCAAGATGAACTCCCACTGACCAACAGAGCCGTCCGTTTGTTTTCATGAGTTAGTTGTTAAATGGAATAGCTGGAAAGGTCAGCTTGAGATTTGGAAGATCCAGTTTGGTCACGTGCATTTCAAAAGTTGAATTCAACCGGGACATTTCAAAAGCAATAAGAAATTATTGTTGGGGCGTTATGTTTAATAAAGCAGATGTACTCTAATTGCCTCAGTAGCTAACCGACCCACGCTTTATAACAAAAAATCTTTGAACCGATTCAAAAGAGCAGTAAATTATTAACTAAGAGAAAGAAAAAGATTAGCAACATCCTGAAAAAAACATGTTTATATTTGCCCAAAACTGAGCTACTTTGCTTTCACTACAATACTCAGAAAAAAAAGATCTAATTTGAAAGAGCTGGGTGACATTTAAGTTGATGTATTCTGGGAACTGGGTCATTAATTCTTGTCTTCTTTAGGCAGGACATTTAAAATAATTTAAAATATCAACGAAAAGTTAATTTATTTCACTCATTTCATTCAAAAACTACACCGCACCCCACTCTCCATGTCTTGTGACTCTCCCTCAAACTCTTCACTCTTCTTACCGTTTTTTTAAAAGTTGCAATACCTCCGTTATTTCACGCAAGAAAGTGTTTTCCTTCTTACGCATGAAGCTTAAGGCTTCACTAGCAAAGATGACCACAGCACAGTGATATGAGGCAAAATGTTTATTGAACAAAAGACTTGAAGGGGAAGGACGGACTGGGTTTGGAGATGGGTCATCTGGGGCAACTTGCTGATGAATGCTTAGGAGGAAAAGACTCAGCGTGAGGAAGAAGTCTTCAGGAAATGACCTTTTCCTGAGCCAATGCAGGACCAACCAGATGGGACATGAAACAAAGAGGACTGGATGGAAATGATAATAAAAAGTAGATATGAGGATGAGGGGGATAAGAAGGGATGAGGAGAGATGAAGAGATGTCCAACGGAGGGTTGGGATTGAAACAAAATGGCTGACAGTGAAGGCTGAGTTAAATGGATACAAACAGACTGCTGGGTAATTAAAGCAGTGTTTGAGGGAACATAACATATTAACTTCTTAAGGTATTGGGGTTTTTTATTTTCTTTGTCTAATTAGATGGTTTTAAAAATATGTTTTTAAATATTTTAGACGGTTTGATGTTATTTCTTTTCTGAGCAGTGACAGGTGGAGGGACGTGTGTTCAATCAGAGAACCTAGTGCTGGTTTTGTGGCATCAGAGGCTTTTATTTGCAAAGTTCAGACAGGACAGAGACGTAAAAAGAACGGGGTGAGACATGCAGCATAGACCTTTAGCTGGAGCTCGAGGACAGCCTCTGTGTGAGTTTCCTGTTCCACCATTACACCATCAGAGCCCCAGTTAATCAACTGGTTACTGTAATGCAGAACAGGAGTGTATGAAATAACAGACGATGCTCCTAATAAAGATCAAACTTAAGTAACACATTGATCACAGAACTGTTTTTAATCGTATTGCCATTTAAGTAAAGAAAAACAAAACAAATCTGACATTTTTTTCCTTTTCATCCATAGGGCTTTTCTTTTTAGCATCTTTTTCCTTTTTTTCTACAACTGTCACTAAAAGCAAGAAGTCTCACTCTTACGACTACTTACTACACATGCAATATTGAAAAACACCTGTGTGAGAACAAAGAAAATAACACCTAAGCTTGAAAAATGAAGGTTGCTTTCAAACTTTTACCTTCCACTTAACTTTCCATTAATCTGCTTGGAAACAGCCAGCTTTTGCAGCAGTGACCTTTACGACTTCTGCGAAGTCTCCACAACAGTTGTTCTTAAATCTGCTATATAAAAAAATGATTTTATAAGCTTTGGTTTCTGAACCGAAACCATGAAATAAATGAACTTTTCATTGATATTCTGGTTTTTGACATGGACTGTTATCTACAGAAGTTTTGACCTTGTGCGTTCAAACTCTTGTGTGCGCAGCAGAGGAACGTCTGATCTGAAGGTCACAGCGTACGTTCAAGTTCACTCAGAGCTAAAGTAAACAATTTGATTTTCATTTCTAGCTATGCATTGTTTAATAAACGCCGTAAAACTGCAATCACCGCAGTGGCGTCGACCGGGTTTTCTCGGCAAAGGTGATCCACTCACAGGGGACAGCGAGACGTGAGGAGCGGGGGTGGGGGGTGAATGCAGGGAAAAATAGTGAGACCCTGAATGAGTCATCGATCACGTCAGATGGAAAACAGAAAAAATAGGCTATTTTTAGCCTTAAAGGAGCTGAGCTGGAAACAGATTGTCCCATGTGGGGGGAAAAGGAGGCATGATCAGCATCCATACATCAGCTCTTTCAGAACCAGGATGTGGCTTTGGAGAACTCACAACCAGAGAGCTGCAGCAAAAAAAAAAAAAAATAAAAAAAAATAAAAAAACAAATCCAGAATTACTCAACAGTCCCTCAAAAGATATTGAAATCTAATTACACCTTTGATTATTCATTCAGCATTTCCTATTTACGGCAACACTAGAGGGCACTGAGTGCCTTCATGTGCATGAATGTCATTCATTCATTCATTCATTCACAGCGCCGTCTATTGTGTTTACTACACCACCACATGCTGCACATGCAGGAAGAGCAGAGGTGGATTTCAAAGGAGAAGCTTTTTTAATGAAAAATGTACCTGCAGAAGCCGAACGTAATCTCATTTCAGTAGCAACATCCGCTTCTTCACCTAAACAGCAACAGAGACACCAGACCTTTTGTCTGTGATCCAGTCTGATAACCCCCCCTCCCCCCCCTCCCTAAATAAATATGAGAAGCAGTGAAAGCCTGTGGTTGCTAAGCAGGCAATGCCACACCACAGCTGGAGCTGCAGCTGGAGAAATGGTGGAGAGAGTTGGGGGTTGGGGCTTCTGACAGAGGATTGACTGGGAGGAAGGAGGAGCCAGACAAGTTCAAAGCTGCTGTTTCCCCAACACCGTAATGGTGGTAATGATGTGTGTGTGTGTGTGTGTGTGTGTGTGCGTGTGTGTTCGCCACACCTAATTACCTTCTCTATGTGCATCCAGCTGTACTCAGCTTGCTCA